>NW_013666048.1:31855-52498 GCF_000517525.1 Limulus polyphemus
TATATATATATATATATATATATATATATATATATGTGTGTGTGTGTGTGTGTGTAATGTATTATAATTGAAATGTGACTGTACATTACAAAATACAGTCCATTAGAACACAGACAAGACACTTTGTAAAGACCAGTTTTATATTTTTTATAGTATTGATCATAGAGTAACATGTGTGCATGTGCACCACATGATTGCAACTTATGTAATGTTAATTAGGCACAGTTGAAAGGTCAATAAAATAAATATATATATAGATGTATACTGTTATACATTTGTGGTTTTGTGTTATAATTTGTAGTCATTCTAGAACAAAAAAAGCTTAGTATATATTTATTTCCTAATTTTGTACGGTGGTTACAGGGTCAGTCAGCTCAACCAAACCCATACAGAGACACAACAGTAAAAATACAGATAAAATATAGATTTTTCTAACAGAAAAACGTTTGTTAATTATCTAGAGGTTATAAAGATTTCACATGTGAAATCTGACAATTTTCTGATGCATAAAAGTATTTTTAATCTTCAAAATCAAAATTACTTTGCATTGGATGGTCAACATTTGAAAAGAAAAAAATGCACAAGCAAATCATTACATATAAAATATTAAAATGTAATAAAAGATCTTATATTTTGTCTACTAAAGCCTTGTAATGTTTACTGATAATCTGCAAAATTTCATGAAGATCCTCCTACTGTATTAAAAGTTATAGTATGAAAACTACAGTAAGCACAAAATGGTTATGAGGTCGGTCCCTGGGGCCAGCCTGGAGTGAGAGTTAACTGAACATAACAGTAGTAATAATTGTTGTTTAGCATCCTATTACTAATTTTGTGTTGAACTAGTACTACACTAGTAATTACGTGCTGACCTAGTATTACAGTAGAACTCATGTGTTGAACTAGTACTACACTAGTAATCATGTGTTGACCTAGTATTACAGTAGAACTCCTGTGTTGAACTAGTACTATACTAGTAATCACATGTTGACCTAGTATTACAGTAGTACTCCTGTGTTGAACTAGTACTATACTAGTAATCATGTGTTGACCTAGTATCACAGTAAAACTCCTGTGTTGAACTAGAACTATACTAGTAATCACGTGTTGACCTAGTATTACAGTAGAACTCTTGTGTTGAACTAGTACTATACTAGTAATTATGTGTTGACCTAGCATCATACAACTAATCCTGAGCTGACCTAGCATAATTATGGTAGTCCTGTATTCATCTAGTATTATACTAGTAATTCTTGTTGATCTATGAATCACATTGGAAATCCTTGCTGATCGATTACACAAACCCTGATGAAAATTGTCAGCGAGGGACAAGAACTGGTTGTCACAAACATAATACACAAAACATTATGTCATATTAAAACTACATCATAATTGGGCATCATAGCAATAATCCCTGGCGATCTATAATATGTAATAAACAGCCCAAGATTGCTTCACCTATAGTAAGTTTCTAACTTACCTTTGGTGCACCTATAGCTTCAGCATGTTTAGCTTGTAAGAATTCTAATGATTCCAAAAGGTCTTTTTGTAAAAGCAAAATTCCAGCATAACAAATGTCCTCCTCTTCTTCTGTATTGAGTGAGAAATCTTTTCTGCAGTAAAGAAAGTGGTTTGAACTAAACATGTCTTTTATTTCACATATCTACTGATTAAAATATAAGTAGATTTGAAGAATACATTAAGTATATTAATACCTCAAAATCTTTTTTTTTTTTTTTCATATTTCATACCTTAACAATGTAGAAGATTGCTACACAAACACACATTTATACACAAACTACAATTAGAACCTCAAATGTAAACAAACAATAAATCTTACTTTAAAATATATAAGAAACTATTTCCTCAAAACTAACACCTTAGTAATTCTATTAATAATTCTTTAGAATTTAACTTTTTAAATAATTATTGTATGAATATGCAAACCTTACTTTTAAATTCGTTTTTAATAACTAAATTTGTTTGTTATTAATCTACATTTCAAAAGTTTTAATCATATTTCATCTCTACAATTATATGTTTCATGATGTCATAGTGTGAAAATGCTTAAATTAGGAAAGTAAGTAAAAAAAAAATCATAAAATGTGGTAAAAATGTAAAGTAACAATTAACTTTAAACATTATAAACAGTAAACAGAGACCAACGTTTATTTTCTGTAAATCAAAACCAACAACACCTTTTATTCTTTCTATAACTTATGAGAGCAGCATGATTATGATGACAAAAAATGATGTATTGAATCATCAGTTTTGAGTTCTACCAGATTATAACATATAGCAATTGAAGCTAAGTAAATCTTATAGGTGTAGAGAGACATAATGACCCTTTGTCATACAAAATGTTCTAAAAATTTATAGAAATAATTAACCCTAAAATACTAATGGCATTCTAATCCTATTTTTTTCTAAACTATTTATGCATCAAATTTCTTATGGACCCATGACTTTGTTAACTATAGGGTTCTTAAATAATGTACAAGTCAGCCACATAAAAATTAAACAAACACACCTTCAATATCACAATTAATTATATTATTTGCTGCTGGGATTTACTATATACTTCACACAGAAAGAAAATTAAAAGATATATCACCCAATTTCTTAGTCAGTTAAATATAGCAAGTGCTGTAACAGGTAAAACTGTAAAATTTCTCAACGTGATACAATATGCAGACCCCATTGGTGGTGATGCATAAAAACAAATCATTAATTTGATGATTAGTAACATTTTACAATTTTTGTTGTTTTCTTTTAAGCAAATGCCAAACGTTTCATGATATTCTTCATAGAAGTCTTAACAAGAACAGTAGAATAGATATTCTTATTCTGAGCTACTTAAAAGCACTACATAAAACAATAATGGCTTTCTTAAGACATTTTTATGAGATAAATTTAGGGTTACTTAGGGTGAAAATGTATGAACATTCAGAGATGTTTCCAAAAATATATTATAATAAATTTTCAATATTAAGACTATAAATCTTCCTTATCTGATATTAAAAACAAGATTACTTAGCATATGCCTGGAGATGTAGATGCTGATGTTTTAGCCCTACATCAGGTGGTTCTTCTGAAATGTTATTATAAAAGGAAATAGAAATCCTGCCTCAGTTCATGTACATGAACCAGGCCAAGGTCGGTGCTGTTATCAGCTAGACTTCCTGGGAAACAGAATACATTTTGTTACTTTAGGGCTTTTGTGAAATGTTATGGATTTTTAGGAGGACTTAAAAATTTTGGAATTTAGAGCTACTGGAAGTACTGTAATAGACATTGATCCAGGATGTAGCAAAAGAAACACAAATCTAACTTACACAGTTTTCCTAATTCTTCTGTAGGCACACCAAACAGCCTGAGAAACAAGAGCTGAGAAGTCTCCCAACACAAAACCCTGGGTGTAAGAGTAATGAGAAAGAAACTAGTTATAGTTCAATGTATTAATCTTTGTAAGATACTTCTACCACTAAACCTCACATTTACTTCTCTCAGATAAAATGTTATATATCACTTACATTCTATTTACAAGCAGTCTTTGAATAAGAAAAAAACTTGTTTCAATATAATGAATCAACTGCCTTGAGAACTAATGTCTTGGTTCAGTAGCTAAGGTATCAGTTAATTCAGGCACTGAAACCAGTTGAAGTAATAACTGAAATATCTGTAAATTATCAGCTTGACTCTAGCTCAAGCAGTAGCAAAGGTGAATATGAATTATTGGCTTGACTCTGGCTCAAGCAATAGTTGAGATATCCCTGAATTACTGATAGTTTGATTCTTAATAGTTAAAGCCAAAGCAAAAATATTGTAATTCTTTGAGTCAATATTAAGTAGTAGCTGAAATACTCATGAATTAATGACTAATAAATTAGCAGTTGAAATATTCATGAACTAATGATTTGATTCTATCTCAATGTAATTTAAATATAATGACTTGATAGTAGTGTAGTGGGATGTAATTGAGCATTAAATGTGAAACATAAAAACAAAAATATCATAATTAAACAATTACCTATCAAGTCAAATCTTATACTGTTTGTTGAAGAAGAATATTTTGGTGGTAATATTGTTCAGGTATGTTGTCACTGTAAATATTATTACTGTGTTGTAAGTGTTGGTCAAAAAAAAGCAGATTTAAAATCTAAATGAAAATGGGAGCAAAAATGAAAACAGTGTTCAGACCAAATAATATATTTTTGCTCAACAAGTAAAAACTATTCAGATTTCATACACATTGATTTCATTGTAATTTACTACCAAAGTAAAAAATATCATTTTCAAGTTTCTTAATAAATTAGTTAATAATGCCCAGAAAATTGAAAATAATTTTTAATTTACTTTACTATATTAACTTGTTTCACCCAGTGAACACTGTACTTTTTTCTAACTTGTTATTCTCTGAATGTTTCTTAAACTTGTTTATGATTTAAAGCCAGAAGTTAACTAAACGAGCAAACATTCAGTTGGTAAAATTTATTCCACCATAGTTGTACATCTGTCTGTTGTGAGGAACTGGTTAAAGCAATTTCAAAGGAAATTGGTAGAAGAGATCCTAAGGGTCTGAAAAAGTTCTAGTTTAAATGGATGACATCAGACAAATGGTTTGAGGAAGGCAACCATTTCAGTTTTACTACCTTAATGCCACAAATGTGGGCTCAATTGAGTGAGGTGGTTAGTTGTAAAAGCTGAATCTAAATGAAAGTGATGTTTAATATTGTTCATAGCACATGTAACTTTGCATCACATGAACAGTTCATGTGCTACAGCTCAAAATACATGGAGGCAGCTCGCACCCTCATTTACAGCATTATTATTTAAGTCTGGCATTACTGGGTGTATATTTATTGGTTTTTAATACATTAAGCTTTAAGCCAAAAAATATATATATTTTTTTTTTACAGTGAATAAAACATTAAAAATAAACTGACTGCTGTTCTCTGAGCCAGGTATGAGGCACTGACATCATTTCCTCTAGGACAAACTTCCAAGAATCCTTCTATCATTGCTTTTCTCTCTTTTTCATTTGGTGGCTGTTTAAAGAAAAAATTGTATTACGAGATAAAACTTTGTAGTCATAACAGCAAACTATAACTAATAAACAGCCATTATTCATACATGACAACAAAGTAACAGTTTAAATTACTGAACACTTGATCTTAGGGATAAAACCTATTAACTCTTTTGTTACACACAAAACTATCAAGATTTTTTTTTTGTTAGAAATGAAACTTTGTATTCTAAACCTTATTGAAAAGTAAATTCATTTCAATAGTAGCAACTAACATACATAATATTAATTTGGCCATTTTCTGATTAACGTGGTCTTCTATCTTAAACTTTGTTTATTTTAAAGTACTAAGCTACACAATAGGCTATCTGTGCTCTACCTACGGTGGGTATCAAACCGAGTTTTTTAAAAGTTATAATACAAATGCCTTATAGCTGAGTTCAAGTTATTTTTTAAACACACAAATTTATGATTCTATTTTAGGTACAACCTGAAAAGATGTTTTAAATACAAATAAAAGTTTTAATAATTAATATTTTTGTTGGTTAATACTTTTTTACAGTCACTTACCACAAATTAAGTTCATCAAAAATTGAGTTATTTCTTAACCAGTCATTCTACAAGTACAAGTACCACGTTATGAATTTCATCTCCTGAAAATTATTTATATTCTTCAACCGGCAGGATATCTATTTTTATTGATGATCTTATTAATAATCCTCAGCAGTTCCAACCATCATATGCCCAAACCATTATTTCATTTGCCAAACAGAATGTTTATTTACTAATATTCTAATGGCTGTACATTTTTCTTATGATATACATGTAATAAAATATAAAAATGCTTTGTTTGGTTTTTTATATTTGTGCAAAACTACTCAAGAGCTATCTGTCTCTAATTTTGAACCGATAAACTAGAGGTAAGGCAGCTAGCTAATCAGTAGCATTCACTAGTAACACTTGGTTTACCAAATAGCAAAATTTTAGCAATTCTTGTCATGCACTCATAGCTCAAAAGTGTGGAGCTCAAATTTATTTTTTTTCTTGAGAATGGGATGTAAACAATATACCTGCAGATTCATGGTTCGACACACTAACACTTGAAACGCTCTTGAGACCATAAAAGTGTTTTTTAAAAATATATTAAATGAGACTTAATTTTTTCACCTTGAGGTCAAAGTTAATTTGTTACTTTAAGTTTACTGAGCTTTGTTTCATTATTGTTTCTTAGTGGTTGTTCTCCACAAATTCATGCAATTAAATGCTGTGTATAAATATATGCCAGAGTACGAGATGACTTAAAAGTTTAATTATAAAATAATGATTTTTAAAAACAATCAATATTATCTTTATGCTAAATTTTCGAAAAAACAAAAAATCATCTCATTTAACAACTACAAGTTTAGTAAATCTCAATGAAAATAGAAAATAAGTTTTAATAAAAGAAAAATAGCCTTTATAACTGAAAAATTTAGAATTTTTTTCCTGATGATATTAATGTCTTTTTTTGTTAATAAAATAAACTAAACAAAAATTAATTACAACATTAAACTCACAACATCAAATAGTATAATTTCCAGGGTACATTTTAAGGCTTGTCTTTATCCTTCATTAATCAACAGTTAAGACAATTTATTATGTTTACAACTCTACATTTTCCTAAAAAAAAAGTATAAATGTGATTAACTTCTTTACTGTCAAGCTAGAACAAATTCATAAAATAAAAATAACACAGTAATGAAAGAAAAAAGTTTCTCTTCTTATTTCTGAATGAAATATTTAATGTTTATTTCATTAAAAAAAATATTAATTTTTATCTTGTAACAATAACATGAAACAAAAGTAGAATTAAAAAAAAAAATATATATATATATTGCCCTTTGATATTTTCTCTTGTATGATGTTAAACATTTTCATAGCTAGAAACCAAAATCCTTGCTTTGTCTAGATAATTTGATCAATTATGGTCTTAAGCCTTACCTTCACTTTAATAAGATGTAAAAAAGTACCAGAAAATTCTACACTCAACACCTTTGACTGGGATTCTGAAGTAGTAGCTATAATAATTACTGGCCACTGAGTGCTACTGACATTGAGAGACTTGATGGTGTTACAAAATGTGTTCAGTACACGAGGGTCTGAAAGAGTTAGTTTATTACAGACAAATTGTACAAGTTCTATACTAATTATCTAAACTATTAGATAATAAAAAAAAACTGTCAAAATGTTAACTCAAATTAATTGGCATAAAATCTCAAAGCCTCACTTAAAACAGATAATAGTATAATCTTGAAGTATAACTCAAAGCAAAGAGTTAACAGAGAAACATCAAAATATTATTGAGAACAGTAACAGTTCAAAATATCACTTGAAAAAGTTAACAGTGAAACCTCAAAGTGTTACTTGTAACAAACAATTAACATTAAAATCTCAAAGTATCACTTGAAACACAAAGTTGACAGTAAAATTTAAAATATGACTTGAAACAGTTAACAGTAAAGGCTCAGTGTCACTTGAAATAGGAAGTTAAAAATAAAACCTTAAAGTGTAACTTCAACCAAACAGTTGACACTATATATGATTAATTCATAACAAACATACTTTCGAAACACTGTTTATACAACTGATGTTAACTCCTAATAACTGAAAATTTTTGTTGACACATAAAAGACAACCTAGGAAAAGAAAAATTATATCACAGTATTAACATATAATAATTTCCAATATTCTTGTGAATTTTTTATCAAACTAGTTTGTAACCCTCACAAAAACTTATATAAAAATATACATCAAATTACCATCCAATAGTTTATTTTTTCTTTCAACAACTACCTAAATAACTGTTACATACATACATACATAAAATTATGCTCACCATCACCCAAAAGTTCTTTCTCCTTTCCAACAGCATCTACATCTTTCAGGGCCAAAATGCATGGAGCAAACATTGCCGCTGCAGTATTGATAATAAAGTCAGTGGAAATACAAGTCAATTAAAAAATATTATACAAAAAAAACAAGACTTTACTTTCAACTCACCACAGCCCAAAATATTTTAAGTAATTACATTAAATTCAACCACACCTGCACCTTTTATAGATAAACAGAACATCTTGATATTTATAAAATCCTTTACAAGGATTTTGATAAAAGTAAGCTTAACAAACTACTTTGATAAGTTAATATCCAAAAAAACCCACAGAAAATAAGCCTGAATTTCTTGGTATTGGTAACTTTGTCTCCTTTAATAGTAAATTGCTAAAAAAATGATGTAACACCAGATAATTTCTTACCTTTTCACTCAGTTTATAATATTTCTGCATGATTACTAATTCCATGTAACTTTATAAAACAAAATATTTTTTTGCAGAAAAATTCAGTGTTGAAATCTTACAGAATATTCTGTCTAATTAACCATTTTTACTTATTTTGTTTGTTTTTTGTCTGAATATGTCTATAACTAGATAAAATACATAAAATGCAAAAGATGGTTTAGAGTAAGATAAAACAAAACACCGTAGCCAAATATGTAAGTAAACTTGATATTTTCCCCCATAACATAAAATATATATTTTGCAAAATCAGTTTTGGGATAGAGACATTATATGGAATGGTCAAGACATCTGGTGAGGAAAGAGATAATGAATAAATTACATGCTACAACAGTATAAAAAAAAAACATCTATATAAACCATAAATATCAAACTTTGTACCTGCAAGATGAAAATAATTTAGCCATACTTAACAAAAAAATCAGGACATGAAGACCATTTTTGAAATTACTTGTCATTAACATCTCTGAGAATTTAATGCTGGAAAATAATCAGTTACTACAAAAATAAACTTCTTATAACATAGGTTATCAAAAATGTCTGAAATCTCTACAGTTAGTCAGCATTTGTAAGTTACCATAAATTCAGCTTGACTGATAGGTATTATATTACTTTCTAACAAGTTTTAACTGTGTAACAAACACTTCTCCTTTCAACAAATCAATAATAGTTAAAACTTCCAAATATAATCTTTATTAGTTTTGACTTTTCATTACTTTCATTTTTACATTTACATCTACCCCCACCTCTCCTCCAGTTAATGGTATCTTATCAAATGAATTAGTGATGTAAAAATATTTATTTAACTTCCCTTCAGAGCTTGAGAACTCTTTAATAATTACCAATACTCTTCACCTTAGTGCTGGAGAATCCTA
This sequence comes from Limulus polyphemus, assembly GCF_000517525.1. Taxonomy (NCBI): domain Eukaryota; kingdom Metazoa; phylum Arthropoda; class Merostomata; order Xiphosura; family Limulidae; genus Limulus; species Limulus polyphemus. The sequence goes on from NW_013666048.1 coordinate 41,089, forward strand.
GGAACTAACAATCTGGCATCTTATTGTTACAGAACTCTAATAATTAAAAATCTGACATTGTGTTAATGCTTAAGAACACTAATCATAAGCAATTTGGCATCTTAGTGTTAGAGAACTCTAATATCTACCAATCTAGCATCTTAATGTTAGAGAACCCTAATAATTATTAATCTGGCATCTTAGTGTTAGAGAACCCTAATAATTATTAATCTGGCATTTTATTGTTAGAGAACCCTAATAATTATTAATCTAGCATCTTAGTGTTAGAGAACTTTAATAACTACCAATCTAGCATCTTATTGTAAGAGAACTCTAATAATTACTAATCTGGTACTTTAGTGTTATAGAGCCCTAATAACTACCAATCTGGCATTTTCTTAGCACTTGAGAACCCTAATAACTATCAACTCAGTGTTGTTTCCCCTTCCCAGTAACGATCACTCAAACACCATCTCACTGCTAGAGAAACTTACTACTAACTATCATTCCAACCTCATCTTAGCACTAGAGATCTCTAGTGACTATCACTGTGACATTATTTTCATTCAGAAGGTTTTTTACAACCATCAATATGGTATCACTTCTGTACTTTATAACCCTAACAAGTATCACTCTCACATCACCTTCCTCCTTTTTTTATTGTATACTTCTCAATATTAAGTTTTTATTCTTTTTGTTATACAAGTGATGGTCAGATTTTCTTAGCTAAAAATTTCAAGAAAAACAGTCCAATGAATTTTATGATGTAGACTAATTCATAATTCATATTTAGTATTTAAATGCACAGTCACTGCAAGCTATAGCATAGATCTGCTGACAGATTTTTCTTTCTTTTTAAAAATAAAGTTTTTCTGATTGATTCACATGACTCTTGGTCTTTGATTGCTAAATATGAAGTTAACTTGGCAAAAGTATGTGTAATGTTTTAGATAACTGCTGTTAAACATACTCTTTTGTAGCATAGCTTTTAGACGATTTTCAGTGGAACCAGGGGAATCTCCTGTGACTTCATAGCAATTGATCTAAAAAAATACATGTAACAAAACAAAAATCAGCATCCGTGTAATCTATAATATAAAAAAAAAACAATTATCTTGATTTAAAGAAAACATGTAAAAGTCTAGCTTTGGGCACAATAAAATATATCAAAAGGCAAAATTTGTAGCACTAATGTTACCACACTGAATTAACACTAATATAAACACAAGAATAAAATGTATGAAAGTGAATAAAAAATTAAAATTCGGCATTTAATAAAGTACAGAACTGGAAAAGTATTCAGAGAATGCAACACCCCACCCTTCAGAATTTTTACTTTTAGCATATAATCAGTAAAATATGCACTAAACAATTCCTTACATTTACAAATGTAACTATAGGTGTGAAGATACTCTATCCCAATTTATTCTTGAGTATTAATTGATAATCTCAATCTGCTATCATTATAAAAAAGTGATTGATCTTAAGTGGGAATTTGACCTTTGAGGTACATTAATACTGATTACTAAACAGGTGTACACCACAGTTAATTTAAAATCACCACAAGAGGACTCAACATATAAGAAATCTTCTAATTTATAAAGCTAAGTCCACTCAGTGTAGTGAGTTCAGCATACAACTTCTTTGTTTATTTGAAGTTAAGCACAAAGCTACACAATGGGCTATCTGTGCTTGGCTATCGAAACCCGGATTCTAGCATTGTAAGTCTGCAGACATACCGTTGTGCTACTGGGGGGGGGGGGGGGCTTATACAACTTTTACTGACTCTTTGAAATAGAATATCTGATTAAGTTAAAGTCCAATAAAAAAGTGTGATAGTGTAGATTATGTAAAGAAAGTGCTTGTCATGAAATATATTCTTTGAAATTTCTGTTATTTAGTAAGGATTAAAGAAATATTTGTGAAAGATTAATTGATAGGGACAAGCCAAATTAGGTAACAATATTTTTCTTAATATTTTTGGTTCAAGTCAATTTATATATGACAAATATAATTGCTTTTCAATAAATTATAAGTTATTTTACTTATGTGCATTTTTTCAATATGACAAACTTAACAATAACGTATAATACATTTAAGTCACTTGAATATTTTGCCATCGCCTACTGTACTTTAAGCCTTATAAAGCTTACCTGATGTCTTGTCATAAGAGAAAATGCAGCTTTCAAACAAATAATTTAACACAACACCATTTTCAGAAATGAAAGGAACATCTAAAGAAACTATGAACAATACTTCCAGATATGTGGTTTGTTCCAAAATCTTCTAAACTTTCTAATAAAGTCTTTTATTCTTCTCTGCACGAGCTAGGTTTTGTCATCACCTTCTCATGAAACCATAAATTACTTTTCACACCACATTATTCACTATACACTGACATAATTAGTTTACAACATTTATTTCAATGTACAGTGTTATTTTAAACTTTGCCTGTAGCTAGTTTGAAAACCGAATTTTGTTAGTAGTTGTTCAATCACCTGCTGTGAGCTCATAAAAAAGTGGGAACCAAGATGTGGCACTAATAAAACTCAGTGAGAAACATAGCTTTGAAAATTATATTCTCAGGGAATAATTATATCTAAGCAAATATGAACCTTTGTTTGGGGATGGGCAGAAAAAACTGATAACTTCACTGTTTACATGCAAGACTTCTCAGAACTATGCAGAAATGTAAAAACATAAACGTCAAATATTATTTAGTAAAAAATTGTTGAAATACATTTAGAATTATTTCTTTACTTAAATTTTGAAAATTGATGAATTTGACACCTGAAATGTGGTCACTGTCCCAAAAATTGTCAAGGTAAATAAGCTAGATAAAACATTAGTAGACTTTATAAATTTAAATTAGTACCTATTTCTAATAATATACATGCACAGACTTCAGTATATAACATTTATTGTTCAGAACTTACTCTTTTTATTTTCTTTTATAACAGTAATGTCAGGAGACAATTATAGACATATCTTGAAAGATAGAGAGAGACAGTAAGACACGTCATGTGGGTGTAGAAAATTTTGTAATATCTCAGTAAAGCAAGAAGATTGGATGCTCAAATTTTATATTCTGGCTTGTCAATATATAACGTACAAGCCTGTAAATAGTTAGAGGCTGCAATCCATAAGAAGGCAGAAAGAAAAATTAAAATGGGGAATTCAAAGCACAGACGAGTGTCACGTGACACAGGGAAGGGAAGAATAAGAATTTATTTCAATATTTTCTTTTGAAATTCAAAAAAATGTTTTAATGCCACACTTATTGACATACATTAATAATAAAATTGTTTAACTAAATTTTGAATGTAACTCTGTGAAAAAATCTATTATTTCTTTGTCTTACTTTAAGTTATTTTAACTTTCAGGGATTGTTTTTACTTTAATATTCTTAACTTTTTTTAGCTTACAGGGTGAACTTCACATTTCTCTTATCAGTTCAATACACTAATATTTAAAAAATGAATAAGCTGAATGGTGCAGTTCATCTGTTTTAAACAAAAATTAAGTTTCTGTAACTACATTTTAGAAGCACCTTTGAAGTACAACCAACACTTTAATATTAATGTTGACTATAATTATTTGTATTATTTTTTGCTTTACACGAATACATAAAATAATGGAACCAAAATGAAAATGTAACAGTGTAATTAGAAAATATTCTAATAATTAAAGTTTATTGCTTTCTGATGTTTGCATCTGTACCTGGTAAAAATGCATGTTAAGACGCCGAGAAAGAGCTTTGACAACAGTTAACTTTCCACAGCCTGAGGGACCACTCAGCAGTATGCAGGGGCTAATTTTTGTTCTTGATTTTCTAAAAAAAATATATCTTTGTTAATAATGTACAACAATAAAAACTAACAGATGACAAATAAAGACCAATATCCTCAATAAGAAAAACAAAGTGATTATTTTTAAAATTTCAAACATACAGACTTCAGATTAAATGTCGGTTAAATTAGACCAGCCTGGAATATATCCCACAATAATCTCACAAGAGTTTCAACAGACCTGGAAGTGCTTAGATTAAGATGAGCTGAATTTGTAAATCATATAGCACAAATAATACCAGGAAGAATACTTCATTTAATTTGATGTTATGTTTGTCACACAACCAGTTCATCTATGATTAAATTATTTCTTAACCAATCATTCTATAACTAACAAATGCAAAATCATTAATTTTAAGAAACTGAGGGGGCCTTACAGACATTATTTTATAACAGTGACTTACCATGTCACAGCTATATTATTACAAATTTTAACTTATTTCACAAAGTGTTACTAATTCAAGAATAACTATAGTAAAACCTCATTCCACAAGCTTTAAAGGTGGCTGGCTAAGTGCAATGTTACTATGTGATTTCACTTTTTTTTCCAAAGGAAAAGAAAACTAAAACAAAATATTCTAAAAACAAAAATCAAAGCTTTATCAACACTGGCACACAAACTTGAAGTAAGATTTCTACTTGTTTTAATGGACTTGCTTTTGTGTGGCACACTCTAGATTTTTTCTGCACCCTAAATAAACTTTTACTATACAGTAAGGGTTCAGTGCATACATGAATTCTAGTTTTTTAAGTTACACTACGAAAAAGCTTTAGACTGTGTAAGCCAGACTTACTAGTAAAACTTGCTTTGAAAGCTCTGCAAAAACAAAATTGAAAATAAGACAAGTTCTATATCATTGAAATACTGCTAAAAGAGAAAAAACAAAGAAGCTTAAAAATATAGGCATTATAAGTTATACGTTATCAAAGAAAACTCACTCAGAATTCAAAAATGGAGTTACAAGGAGCTCAAGATGTTCCACATACTCTAAAATACCTGGTGGTTCTGCAGAATACCATATTGGATGATATGGTACAGAAGAAAAGAAGGAGTCCACTGTCCTGGGTATATAAGACTGAGACGTTCCTACCTACACAAACAAAAACAGTCAGATGATTCTTACTGAAGTGCTAATTTGCTTAGTAACTTATAATCTTGAGTGGGTTATTAACAAAGGAAAAGTAAACAATCAAGAAAAGGAAAAAGCAGTCAGATAACTTACAGAATTCCCAGTTTGCTTAGTAATTTAAAATCTTGAGTGAGTTATTAACAAAGGAAAAGTAAACAACAAGAAAGGAAAAAGCAGTCAGATAACTTACAGAATTCCCAGTTTGCTTAGTAATTTAAAATCTTGAGTGAGTTATTAACAAAGGAAAAGTAAACAAACAAGAAAAGGAAAAAGCAGTCAAATAACTTACAGAATTCCCAGTTTGCTTAGTAATTTAAAATCTTGAGTGTGTTATTATAAAAAGAAAACTACTTTTTGAATTTTGAAGCTAAAGGCTTTATACCACTGAAAATAATAATGTCTTGTTGCTAAAAGTTCTGAAATTCAACACTATGAAATGTTACAATATATTTCAGTTATCTATTTGTGCCATGAGACAAATAAAAAACTGCAATAATACAGTTAAAACTGTTAAGATAAATATATAAATATTTATCCATAGCAAAAAAAAAAAGAAACATGTACATATATTTTTTTTTCATTAATAATCCACATTTTTATATCACACATTTTTTTTTGCATTTACACACACACACACATACATACATATATATATATATTATTTTTTTTTGATTTTATAAAAGTTGGACCTTAAATTTATTGGTAGTCACTATCTTATAAAAAAAAATGTTCCAAACAAAAGTGAATATCCTACAGTATATAAATAGGTGTGGCCCTTCTTAGCACGATATCCCAAAGACGATGGGGGACCCTCTACTAGAACAACTCTATAGTAGACAACTGGACACCTGGAAGAAAAAAGCATTGAATGTGAAATCTCAGTACACAAACAGAGACTTGACAAAAGTAAACAGACATCCAGTTTTAAAAAACAAAAGCTTATTCTGAAACCATAGACAGCAATAGTTGGTAAAATTTCAGTAAGGTTAATGCTTTGTGGTGCAGCCTTTTTCTTTATGCAGAGCAGTAATGATCTTACACACAGTGTGGACAAGATCAGCATTACTTGTCTGAAAGATTTCAGCCCATTCTTAGCACAGAATCTATATTAAAGAGTCTTGTGAAGTGAAATTACTGGAATGCTTTCACATGAATTGGTCAAGGATAGCCCATACATGCTCAAGGGGGATCATGTCTGATGATTAGTCAGGTTATAGCAGGGTTGTGATGCTTTGACTCTCTTTCCATCTCAGGGGTGTCTAATTACTTATGTCACATTTTTGCATAATTTGGCTAACAAAAGATATTCTTAACTTTCATGCATCTAGTGGAAAAAGAATTAATAAATATTATGACCATTGCTAATTAGGTCTATACAGTCACACTTTTATATCAGAAAATCTATAGCAATATATTATCACAGAACTTAACATGATTGATGTTAAAATCTTCGTTAGCTGAAAATGTATTTCTAATACATACCACTGCGCACAGAACAACTTGATACCTTTGTGCATCTACCAACGAGATATGCATGCCACTAGCTACTTCCCACCTAAAAACATGTGTTTAACATGAACTGTACTAGAGCATGATGTTACCATTATGTGACAATAGCTCTCCACCAATAGGAGGGTGACACAACCTCCTTGCATAGTAGCTTCCCCTAAGAACTTGCACTAAAATTAACTTTATTATTAGATAAGCAAAAAAAAGTGCATCATAAGTGGAGAGGACAGGTGGGAAGAGGTGAGTATTTATAGAATTAGATTTTCAGGTAAAGAAAATGTTAACTTCCAAAGCAATGCTTCACCTTCATACACAAAACAACTAGAATCTCACAAAACAATGGTGGAGGGGCTTGGGCAAACATTAAATGTGAAAAAGGCTGTGAGCATCAATATCCAGGGAAGAATACACAAACTGAAGGAGCTGGGGACCCATTTAGTAAGGGTAGAAGGCAAGAGGCTCCTGGACAAAGAGGGGTCAGAAAGGGAGACAGACATTCTTGCTAAGTAACAATGAACAGCCTGAACTGGACATAATGAAGGAATCTAGATCCAAAAAAGCATAGAGGTGAGAAATCAAAGGGAGAGAAATAATAATTACCTTCCCAAGTAGTTGAAGTCTTAGGAAGAAAGGCCCAGTAGGGTAAAGAAGTAAGTATGGTGGAACAAAGTACAGGAAGCATTAATGGCACAAATAACCAAATAATGATGAATACAGGTGATAAGGAGAAGGAAATATGTCTTCAGAAAAAGATGGTGTAAGGGACATGAAGCCAACTACTCCAATAGTGCATGTGTAAAACCACATTAAAGTCCTAGTGAGGCATAGGAGTAGGATGAGGAAGTCAGTGAAAAAAAAAAGGATGTGAACAAAGTGGAGAGGATAGAGGAAAAAATAAACCTGGTATTAACAGGAAAAGCAAAATGTAGTTGACAAAGACACCTGATAATCAGTAAAGGCAGAAACTGAAAATCCATGTGTGAACAACCATGTGAAAAAAGGCTGAAAAGTGAGCCACTGTAACATTGCACTGAGGAAGGGAGTGGTGGATGGACCAATGATAAAAAACTCACCACTTTTGATGATAAACAGACAGAGTTGAAGGACACCAGGAATGGAATAAGAAAAAGGTTAAACAGAGAAGCCATACCTGTGGGCAATGGACTGGACAAATCCTACACATGAGGATGAAGAAACAACACTCCTTGGTGAATAAGGGGCATGTGTGGTTGAAGCGAGAGAGAGTAAAAATGGACTAGAGGTATAGGGGGTCTGGACACCTACTGATGAAGTACAAGAAACCAGGGTTGTGCTAGCCAAAGAGGCACCACCAACAGAGCTTGACAAAGTGTGTCATGTATCAAAGTGAGGACATGGGGGAGAAGACAAAGAGGAGGGTATTCATACAGAAAAAGATGAGACCAGTCCTGGCTGAGAGCATCGACTGCCAGATCTGAAGGATGAAGACCTGGGGAAAAGAAAATGGAAAGTTTGGTGCTGAGAAGAGTGACAAAGGCATCAATGAGAGGCATGACCAAATGAAAGCAAACCCAATGAAAAACCTGAGTATGGAGAGACTACTACACAGGTAGGAGGTGCACATATGCATAGCCTAAAAGAATGAGAGGTTTGAGGAAAGAACCCTTGTGCAAAGGGTGTAAATGAGAAGCATGAATCTTGATGACAAGACATTTTATTGCTTGTAGGAGAAGAGGTGAAGGTTGAGCTAGACTGAGGTGGGAGTTGAAGAACACACCCAGATGTATCAAACATTGGGTAGGCATTAGAAAATACTTAAGCTTGACAAGCCAGCCCAGCTGAGCAGCCTCCTGCAAAATAATGTATGTATGTATGTATGTATGTATGAGAGGAGGAGTCCTCCTCTCAAGAAGGGGCAAAGAGAAGCCAATTATTCATGTAATAAAAGAACCTCAGCCCCAACTGAAGAAAACAGCAGGTGAATACCTTCATGACATAGTTGAAAACATGAGGAGTAGATGCAATGCCAAAAGGAAGAGCATGGAACTGAAAGACAATCTTGATAGATGAAATGAAGAAAATGTCTGGAAGACAGTTAGATCAGAATGGGTAAAAAAAGTGTCTGAAACATCAACTTTATTCATCAATAGTCCAGGTGAAAAGAACCACCACAGAGTAAAGAAATCCTCCATACGGAATCGAGAAATGACAAGAAATCAGTTAAGAGACAATATGTCACAAATGGATGTCAATCCCCAATCTTCTTGATGACCACAAAGAGATGAGATTCATAAACCAGAGCAGGGATAAGTACTCTCTCAATTGTATTCTTGGCCAAGATATCTAAGACTGCTTCCTCGAGACTCTGAAGATAAATGGAATCGGAGGAAGAAGGAAAAGAAAAGGGGAAAGGGGGAGGAGGAAAAGGAAGTGGAGAGATTTGTTGTTAGTGAGAACCTGAAGAACTCATTGATTGTTCAAAAATGAAGACCAAAGTCTATCAAAAAGAGACAGATGAGCTTCCACAAAACTAGACCTGACAGGGTAGTCACCAAAAAGGTGAGTAATAATCTGGATGTCAGGAAGTAGGTAAACAGGAAGAAGAAGGAACAGAAGTGCAAGGTTGTGAAAGAATAAACCAAAGTAGACAATGTGGACTGATGCTGTGCCAGTTTGGCCCAGATCTCCAGGGTGTCAGGAACACCCATGAAAACCTCTTGGTGAAGAAATGGAAACCAACAAAGATCATGGAGATGAGCATAAGGGAGGCATGCATTAGTTAGGAGAGCATTCAGTCTTAATAAGTTCCAACAACAGAGGAACCAAGTAAGGAAGGATAGAGCCGAAGAAAAGTATGATCCAATGTGGTAAAAGGAGAACAAACCTCTCCACAAAACCCCTCTTATGCACAATGAAGTGCCTCTGAAATAAGATGAAGTGATGAGAGGTAACACAGAAGTGTTGTAAGAAAAAGATAAAGATGTGAAAATTGGGAACTAGAAAGAGAAATGAAGGTTAATGGGTCTGTCCCCAAGCAGTTAAAAGAGATTCCAAAGACTGGGAATGAAAAAAAAATGACTGTAAACCAGAACAAAAGAGTCAAGTAGATGAAGGGAAAAATAAATGTTAGTACTGGTGCATAGTTGTTTGAGGAACAAGTCTGCATGGATCCTAATACCAGGCAAAGAAGGGATGAGAATGTAATCTTGAGTATGGGTTTCATACAGCAAAGCATAGGAGAAACTGAAAGACACAGGGGAAAGAAAAAGAAAGAAACATACCTGTGAAATCATGTCAAGGAAGAGATTAGAAGGGTGAAGATTTTCCTTCACAAATAAAGCTGTACCCATAGCAAAACCTGGTGAGGTGTAAAAAGTCAGTCAGAATCATCATTATCCTAGTCATGTGCAAAGTGGGGAAACACTGCTCAAATGGAAGGGAAGAGGAGGACTAATATGCATAAAAGAACACAGCATATTGAACAATGGCTGTTATTCCTCCAAAGACAGAGTCCCCAGTAGCAACAGGTCTCATGTTAGTAACATCATCGCTATCACAGAACAAAGTGGAAGTTACTGTAACTTGAGAATTCATAATAGCAGGAAATTACCAAAGGATTTTTTTTTTCCAAAATGAAGTTAAAGAAACTACAATGGTTATGCAAAAAACAAACATTAAACCAGGTAAATTTGAACAAAAGTAAACTCAGTCATAAATTATCATAAATCTCAAATAATTGTTTAATAATTTTGGAACATGCCCATTCTAGATGATGCTGAGCAAAATAATGAAGTTAATTCAAGCAAAAGTACTTAGGGGGAGCTACTGCACACGTATATTGTGTCACCCTCCTATTGTTGCATGATGATATCATGTACTAGTGCAGTCCACATTAAATGTTTTTTAGGAGGTAGCTCAAGACTAGTGGTATGCAAATCTCATAGGCTGATGCACAAATGAATCAAACTGTTGTGTGTGTAGAGCTGAAGTATCGTCTTAGAATTAAATTTCTCCATGAATAGTTCCTTTTCCAAATAAGTGCAATTTGTTAATTCTTTTTAACCACATATAAACAGTCCAAAAACTTATGAGATATTACTGTAGTCAATTTTTTTTCTTACAACACTGAATTTAACTTTGTTATCAAAAATAATAGCTATAGTTATATTATATAGCTATAATAGTTTTGTAGGTATCCCCCCCTGTTAATAACAACAGTCAATTTTTATTCTACTTTAATTCCCTGCCAATTAAATGCTTACTAGGAAAAATACAGTAGCATTCTTCCTAAGTTTTCAGTTTAGGGAAAACAGTAAAGTACAGAGACTATATTAGATATAAAATGTTGTAACATGAGGAATAAATAAATAATTTCACCCATCAACTTATAACTTAATTTCATTTTCTAAACATAAATAGTAGGCTTGGTTCACATTAGCAACAGCAATTATTTACGTAAAACCTCTTTTTCTGCTTTTGTAAGTTTCAAATATGACATACCCATCATAAATTAATGACAAATAAATAATAATAAAGAGAATGACACAATTTCTTAAATATACATTCTTAAATGATTTATTTAAAAAAAAGTTCCTTTCAAAAAATAGCTCTGTATAAAATCAAACAGCAAAGTGAGAGTTAAAGGCCTGTTTACATGAACATCAAAATTATAATTTTCCAAAATAATTAACAGTTTGGGTTGCAACCATTTATTTCCTTTAATGTTAATGAAATAGATGTCATCAAACAATGTAACAATGTCATTAAAAGTAAAAATTAAAAGATGTCTTGTATAAAGGTGAAACAAAGATACGATACGAGTATCATATCATGAAGCTGTGATACAATTGCACTGATACATCATCTGATATGATTTATGTACCTTCACAAAATTTGGCAAGCTTTCAGTAAATGTATTTTATACAGTTAAAATCAGAATTTCTAATAAAGTATTTTTACTAAAAA
>NW_013666048.1:52508-76683 GCF_000517525.1 Limulus polyphemus
TGTTTGTAATATAGATAATAAATTACAGACAAGACTATCAAACTTTGTAACAAACCATTGGTAAAACTTCTGTATCTAGATATATATATTATCGTGCCATGAATATATATATATATATATATATATCATATCAACTACTCTGATGAGATACACATCCCTAGTCTTGTGTTTAAGAAACTTAATAACAATTTTACTTAAAAAACAGGCATTTCAGTAGCAAAGACATTTTCCAAGTTAAAGAATTTTTTATATTTTTACAGTTATACTCAAGCACCTTTTTTGTACTCTTAACCATCTATCCATCATAATGGTAGAAAACAAAAGACCAGATTGACTGTTTAGTCACCTAGAAGTATAAATCACTAATAATTGCAATCACAATTAGTATCTGATACTAACTATGGAACAAATGATTTCACTGATATTAACTTTTTACATTTTGAGAATTAAAATGAATTCAAACAGATATTTAACTCTGAAGAACAATTTGCCTCCTTCACGAGAAAGGAAGAGGTGTTGAGAACAATGTATAGTTATGATACAAGTATTATACTACATTAAAGATATTCAGAACTTTAAGTCAGGTGACAGTGACAGAGCAAGTTCTGCATAACAAAAATGGGCAAACTGTGTTTCAGAAATAAGACTGCCTGCTTTCAACACAAGTTTTACTTCAAAAAGTGTCAATTTTTTTTAAATATTCTTGATTACAACAAACACAGTTAAACTTACTTGGTATAAAACGAATTTTCTAGTTCCTGATGAAAGGAAACATCCTCTGAAATTTGAAATGAAATGTACTTGAATGCATCATCTGGACTGTCTTGAAATAGCATATACTAAGCTGAGTATACTTAGTTATCATAAGTCTCAAAATTCTGTATTTTTCTTTTACACGTAGTCTAATGTATATATATCTAAGGTTCTTCCATAAAAGTTTGGGACAAGGTTATTACCATACACTTAATTTATTCTAATGTAATTGCCATCTTCAGAAGGAAAAAATGTTTTAATTTCTGTAATTTTTGATAGTCAGATCACTAACTAAGGTCTATAACTTGCAAACAAAATAACTAGTATGTTTTGTTTTTTCATACTTGGTATTTCCATTAAGTACTGAACACATCACATAAAGAGAATTTTTATAGCTTCACCTTAATCCCATCTGTCTTGACCTTTGTAAATATACAGGAGTTTAAAAAAAAAATTACATTACAAATTTTGATTTGACGAAAGTTCATTATGTATTTCATATTCATCTGACCACAATGACTGTATAGGTACAGTTGGTGTTTTAACAAATAAAAAAACAATAATAAATAATATGAAATTACCTTAAGTTAGGCTAATAAACTATTAGAAATAACTTTCAATATATATATATATATATATAGATATATAATAGAAATGACTACACATTATGCATAAAAGTTATCAGCTGCATTAACTTGAACACTATCAAGAACAGAACATTTTTACCTCTAGAATCTATGGCTAGGATGTCTCCTTTGACAACATATCTGAAAATAAATTTTAAGTTAAAAATTATTAGAAATTTTGTCAAAAATCTACATAAGAAGCTATTAAGATATTTGCATTAAATTAAATCATAACAAAGATAAATAGTAGGATTAACAGCATTCATTTAATATTGTAGGAAAATAGAAGAAAATTTGTAAGCCAGATAATTTGAAAAAACTGTCGTAAAGTGTTCTATCATTTGGCACGTTCTTTTGAATTATTTGGTAAAAGTAATTCTGAGACCAGTTCACTTAATGATAATGAATTAATTTATATCATCAATAATATTTACCACAGGCTAGTTTGCTTGTAGGCTTAGCCTCAAATGCTAAGTTTGAACAGAAATAACAAGACTAATGGTATCTAACTTATTTGTATAATTCTTTGGCTAGTTGATCCAGTAACTGAATAGATGCAATAACTCTCACAACTAATACTGAAATGAGTCACTCTCTGAATACTTCACTTAATCAATCAATCAATCGATTACTAACTACTGATACTGAACTTTCTAGATCTTAACATCATCATAATGATGAACTCCCTCTAGCAAACATCTAAACTAAAAAAATGGAGTATAATTTACAGCAACATATACCATCCTAGTTTAAATCACAGAATTAGAAACAGTAATGTATGACTATTCACAGTACGCACCCTCTAAGCAAAATATCAAAACAAAGAGGTCTATAATATAAAGTATATTTTGGCAGTGTTTAAGCTGGGAAGTAAAAAGTATTAGTTTTTTGGTTAACACTTTTTTTAAGTTAAACAAATAAACATAATTTTTAAAATAAGAAAAGACAAAGTATGATGCTGAAAGTTTGAAACAAGAAATTGATATCATTAACAAGTTCTTCCAAGCTGATGGTAATCCCAAGCAGTTCATTAAAAAGACATTGAAAACTAATTAAAGCCTTGTCACTGAACCCCTTAGAAGAACCTTTTACCATCACTTCCCTACATTTTTACCTAAACACAAATTCAGGAGAATTTGTAAAAAATTTAAAATCCAAACTTAGCAAAAGTATTTTAAAAATCTTTACAAGACTATACATTCTAATAATTCCAGGAAACAAAAAACGTTTAGAATGTCCCCCTTCAGATGCAATAAAATTGGCATTGGGGAAATGGGAGTAACTATCAGAGACCAAAAGAGTAAGATGATGCAAAATGGGAGCTGCTGTTTTCAAGCATGAATGCAGATGTTTATGTAAACATTTTGTTTCTCATCATACACTAAATTTTTTTTATACTCCTATTATCATAAAAAAAAACAAAAATGTTCAAGTGTCCATAACAATAATTACTATATTATTCACTTTTCAAATGCTTTTACTGTAAAAGTAATAACTAACGTTAAAAATTTTATTATTTAATTTATTAAAAATCTTATTAATTTTATGATCTCAATGAAGTCTAATTTTCAATACTTAGAATACTGAATAATTAGAATATGTTTTTGCCATTCACTCAAGTTTTTTCTTGACAATTCCTTTAGTTTGAATATATATCCACACACACACATTATATATGTTTCATTTATACATATAATATACAAGAAATTACATTACAGAAACTATTTTCACATAATCGTACAATAGACACTAGTGCATCAGAAAATAATGCATCACAGGAAGTTACTCAAGCCCGAACATTGGTACACATATATTCACTGCTTAACAGTTTCATATTCTTGTAACACAATATATTTCCTTAAATATTACATAAAAATTGTTGTTAATTGTAATGAGGTATATTATCTTACAAAACGTATTTATAGAATACATTTGATGTTCTATTAACAGTATATAACTTCAGTAAAAAAACAATTTGAATTTTCCTTTAAACAACAGGTAGCATAAACAATATTCAAGGGTTCTTAAACAGACACTAAAACCTAATGCTTTGTCAACAAATCCCTTAAAAAAACTTTTACCACCATCTCTCTACTTTTTATGCCTAACACACACTATTCGGGAGAATTTGTAACAGATTTAAAAACAGTCTGATTCAAATTTATCAAGTCTTTGAAATATTTTGACAAATTGTGGAAAATTGTGCTTTTGTACTTATTAACAATTACACAATATGTAACACAAATTACTGTCAAAAAGTACATCTTCTCACATAATAGCTTTCCTCAATTTGTGCTGCCCTCTATATGCTCAATTTTTGCTTCCCACAAGCCTTGAAGCTCCCACCAAAGATCACTTTACATACAAATGAACATGTGACAACCCTCCACCAATAGGAGTGCAACACACTCTCCCAGGGCAGCTGACTCCCTTTATACTGTACAGCATAATCATCACTTTGAGATTAGGCAAGAAAAGACACATCAGAAGTGGGAAGGAGGGGTGAGAAGTGGGAGGTAAGTATCAATCGGAAAGACATTACCTCTTCTCACATAATAGCTAGAATTTCACATTGAAATGGTGAAGGGACTGGTGCAAAAGTTACCTTGGTAAGCCCCCATAAGAAAGTGCTCAAAGAACCTATGGAGCATGATACCCTAAAACCATGAAAATATATAGTCACACCCATGAAAGACTGCAACTCATCTGTACCAAGATATACTCTTGTCTGCAGTAAAGATGCGTGCCACCATGTTGGGCAGAAAGGAAGCAAGTCCAACAAAGAAAATGGATGTGCCATTTGGTATAAAGTGGCTAAAGTGCATCAGACTGTACTCGGTGAGTCAACTCCAGCCCAAGACCAGGTAGCCTTGGATATGTGTCTTTTAGTTCCTAGTAGTAGGAGGATCCCAACAGTCTTGACCTTTGATGCAGAAGAGAAAAGCAACTTCTGTTCTGGTAACCTAGGCAGGGCACATGTATACAAGACCCAGTACACAACCAACACCATACCATCCAGGAACCCAACATCTATGCAACAGTAGGAAAGTTGGAATGCAAATATGGTGAGTCAACTCCAGTCTGAAACCAGGTGATATCTGGAATGTTCCATCTGGTCTGCAGCAGGAGGAGGGTTTCTACCAACCACACATGTGAGGGCTTATGTTGGTTGGTCCTGCACTGATCCAACACCAGACCACCCAGGAACTGACATCTGGTTGGTGGAAGGATGGGTGAAAGCCAGATGAAGGGGTGAGCTACATATGGCAGATTCATCCAGTGCAAAACCAGGCAGCATCAGGTATGTGTCTTCTGGTCCATTGTAGGGGGAGAGTACACACCTTTTACACCAATAGAACACCACTGCCTACTCTCTATTGATGAAAGTGGTCATACTCAAGAGGAAGCCTCCATGGTCCACCACCCTAGTGGCAAGGAACTGGTAAGTAGCAAGGACTCACATACTCCACTAGAAGAGGGTAGGAAGTCTCAGGAATGCAACACCTTAAGAATGTGCAATGGGTGAGCACACAAACCCTATTTTTAAAAGCAGGCCAGTCCCAGTTTATTCAATTTGAACTGGATAGATTGGCAGCAGTTCCATCACTGCTTTACCCCTATGACTATTGGTGCACTCTTTAAATTCCTTTCTGCACATGCCACAGTGTTACTGTTACATTCAAAATTTAATTAAGGCACTTTACTGTCAATGTAGTTTAATGAACTTATCATTATCAAGTACATTATAATTCAAAGTTTTATATTATTTAAGTTTTTATTCCTTTATTTCAAAAGAAACCTCTAAAACAATAATTAAAACTTCAGTTTTCTGGTGACATGTTTGTGGTTAAAAATATCTTAGTTTTCCTTTCTTTTATTTCAGTTGTGTTGTGCCTTAGTATAGGTTTTGACCAGACTGTCAAAGTATGCACATTTACTACTAACTAGGTTGAATTCCAAGAATGACATTGTAAAAGTTCTCCCCCACCACACCCACACATAATTAGAAAGGGCTGTTGCTTAGTGACAAATTAGATTTGAATGACATGCTTATAACCAAAAGAAAGAGCAGATTTCAAAATATATTTCCCCTACATTTTATATGATCTCATGCAATGTAAAAACATTGAATACAAAGGTGTACAGTTGCTATGTGCATTGTTGGAGATTATTATCCCTAGTACTATTTTTTCTCGTCTTATATATATTAGTTTGATAGACAGTTAAATTGCATTTAGGTTTTACTTGTGTATTTTAGTTAATTACATCTTATTTACATTTGAAAATTCATACTTGAAAGGTTTAATGATTTTTTAAATTTATTCTGTGCTTTTCCTTGTTCAACATGTGTTTCATAAATAAGCAAGTGCAAACAATTTTGCTGCAAACTAAACCATCTCTGCCAAAGATAGGAGGTTCTAAAGATTATGCAAATGAAATGTAAAAACTGTAAGATAATAAATGGTATTTTTATAGACAACATGAAAATCACCTTGCAGGTGAACTATTCAGTCTGAGTGCAAATGTTTTATTTTTTTGAAACTACATACTTTTAGGATACTGCTTGTCAAATTTCAAACAATTTCATCCACTAGTTTTATTTTTGGAATGAAATATATCAATAATGACATTAGGTCATACAAATTGTA
Organism: Limulus polyphemus; assembly: GCF_000517525.1. Lineage (NCBI taxonomy): Eukaryota > Metazoa > Arthropoda > Merostomata > Xiphosura > Limulidae > Limulus > Limulus polyphemus. Next base: position 58,537 of record NW_013666048.1, read on the forward strand.
GGAGCTTGTAGCCATAGGGCTACTAGCGATAGTCCATGAGTTGGTACAGTCTGGAACAGACCTTATTTATGAGGAAATATACTGCAAGAAACCCTCAAGCTGTCTTGTGGAACACCCCATTTCATCAGGGAGCCTAAAAGTGGGATCCAAATATGTAGAAATAGGCCACTGTAAAGGTAAGATATATAAAAAGAGATCTTATCCATTCAGAGCAGGAAATGAGCAGGAATGACGATGGGATGAAGTTGATAACCTGAAGAAGAAAAGGCTAAAGGATGAAAAAAAATAATCTGCTATGAAAGTAAATGGGGTAGTCCACATGCCAGCCTGCATGATCTCCTTCAGTAGATGATGGAGGTGAAGAGTCAGAGAGAAAGAATAAAGTGTCAGATTTGGTGAGATGAGATTTGAAAGAGGTGATGTAAATCTACACCCAATGAAGCATAGGTTAAATGGATGAGTTGCTATATCATTTGAGGGTAATGGGAGCAATATCTCGGGGAGATGAAGAATACCAAAGAATAAATAGACAGGAGCATGTACCATGAAAAGGTGGATCAAATAATGAAACACGTGGATGGGACAGAGAATACGATTTGGAACAGAATGAGAATAATAGTGAGAAATAGAAGATAAAACATACAAGAAGCACCAATAGCACACACATCATATCTCCTATGGCCATAGGCAAAATGTAAGAAATAGGACCTATGTGAAAGATGTTACGAGAAACAAAAGGCTAAAGATTCAAAGAGAGGAAGGGTAAGGGCATGGAGAACAGCATTCAGGTTCTAATTAGGAAGGACTGCAAGTCAAGGAAGGCAAACATGGCAAAAAAGATGAAAGAGCATAGAAAATACAGGAGAGAAGAATACATGACGATAATTAGAAAACCCAAAAGTATTAGGTAGAGTTGTCCAGTAACCAGTCATTGTCAAAAGGTATAAGCCTTGATCAAAGAGCCAATGAAAAATTTGCAAAGATGAGAAATAGAAGGAAGTCTATATGTGAGGAGAGCCTTGAATGTTTTCCAAGGAACTGGACAAAATCCACACAAGTTGGAGTGATGACACTGCTGGATGGGAGAGAGAAAGATGAGCGAGATTGAAGGAGTATGGAGTGACAAATGTATAAAAAGAGGAGGAAAGGACAGGAGAAGGTACAAGAAAGGAAACCACAGCTGATCCAGCCAGTACAGAGTTAACAGGAGGACTCAACATAGTGCCCTAAATGAAGGGAGAGGATGAGTAGGAGAGTAAGCTTGAAGAAAAAGGTTGGACCAGTCCTGACTGAATGCATCCCCAGCTAGAGCTTAGAGAAGATAAACAGGTGACCAAAAAGATGAAGTAGGATGTTGAGAAGAGTGGTAAAAACATCTAGAAGAAGAGTGTCCAGTTCAGAGCACAACCATTTGAACACAAGAGGATTGAGGGACCAATCCATAGGTAGTATCTTGGCAGTCCTCAAGAGACAACCCACAACAGGATTCAGGGCACTCAGTATAGAACTAGCAATGAGATGCACTTGTAAAGAATGGGCTCAAAAATGGAAGTTTATAGCGTGGAAACAGCGAGAGCGAGACAGAATGTCCCACTGGCAATTGTACATATCATCACTAAACGTCTATGAAACATCCTAAAAATGATCCAAAGCTTGATGTGCCACTCAAAGTTCTGAGAGATGGATATGAAGGGATGATATGTTGTGGTACCACTGACCCAAATGCATGTGAAAGTTGAGAAATACCCCCTCTTGTCAAAGAGGCATCTAGAAATGGGAGGAGACCCAGACAAAAGGAAGGAAGAGGAAAATCTGCCATGAAAGTAGTTTTATCAAGTCATCAGGTAAAGTTTTTGAGTAAGGAAGGAGAACAGTTCAGGACAAAGGATCCCAAACAAGGGACAGTGATCATTCAGAGTTCATTGTAGGCATTGCAAATGATCACAACCCAAGGGGATATGGAATTCCATGGAAGCTCAAGTCCTCAAAAGAGAGAGAGAACCTCCCACATATTGAGGGAAGAAGAGAATATGGCATGAGAAACTAATTGTTCCAGTCCTTCAAAACAAGAGAAGAAGGCTGGGCGCTGTGACGATGTTAATGAAAAAACACACAAATGAATAAAAAACAAAATGTTTGTGAAATGTGGCTCCTCCAAATTGACCACCCAACACAGACATGCCATCTCCTGAAGGAGAAGAGAATGGCTGTAAGAGGCTTGTTGGGATGGAGCCAAATAAGAAAATAACTATTTGATATGTCCACTTTGGTCATCCTAAGACCTGGGGCAAAAGACCACTATAGGGTGAGAATGTCCTCAAGGGAAAGCGAGAGAGGATGAGAAATTGGCTGAAACATGTAAAATGTAAGATCTAACACCTATCTACAGATCCCTTAGAAACCACAAAGAGATGGGATTAAGATCCTGGAAAAGGGTGAGAAACCCTTCCAATAGCAACTTTAGCCTTTAGAACTGATGTTGGCAAAAAACAAGATCCTATGGAGGAGGGAAAATAATAGGAGCAGGAGACCATGGTGGAGGAGAGGAAAACCAAACAGTTGGTTGCAACTGGAGAGCAAAGGTCCATAAACCAAATGAAACAGGCCCTACTGACACTGAGCCTATAGGGCAGTTACTACCAAGACTGACAGCACCAGTCTACAAGTGGTAAAAGGGCAGAAATGAGAAGTGGTGACAGAGAGAGAAAAGGAAGCAGGTGGACATGAGATTGAAAGAAGGAACATGAGACAAAAGGTGAATCAGTGAGGATAAGAAGTAACATTAGCATGCAGCCCCAACATATGACACCAGAGAAACAAGCACACCAGTAAATAACATAGGCAGATGAAAGGAGCCAGGGGAAAGCATACAAGATAAAAGGGAGGCAAAGCAATTTAGTAACAAGCACTTCATGCCCCAACCAACTCTAGCAACAGATCTATCAAATATGAAGTGAAAAGGCTGAGGAAGAGAAACATGCCACTGTAGAAAAGATAAATGAATGAACATCTGCCAAAAACCCCACAGGGAATGGTGCATTACCCCAGAAAAAAAAGTTGAAAGAAGAAAAATAATAGAAAAGAGTAGTGTGCAAGACAAAGGTAGGAAAACCTAAGTCTAAGAAAGAAGAACAAAATACATGCTATAATGCAACTATACCATGTGCAAACACGTGATGTTAGGTGGGAGCCTCAAGGCTAGTGGCAAGTGAAAATTGTGCATATAGAGAGCAGCATAAATCGAGGAAAGCTATTATGTGATGGGAGATAAGATATCACATTGGCAAAAATGAAAATTGTTAATCCCACTAGATATAATCTTAAAAAAATCAAGAATAAGCAGCAAATGAACAGTAACTAGGTCTACCTGTCAATTTCAAAATATTTACTCAGCAAAGGTAAGTCACTGAAAGAGGTATAGCTTGGAGACTGAACAAGAGACAAGTGCAGCTCATTTGCATACGGAGGCGAAATTTCCACTTTCTCAGAGTCATCTTCACGCAAGTCTTCTTGAGTAAGCATTCCCTGTATGTATTACAATGATTTAATACATAGAGAAATATACAATACCAAGTGAGAAGTAAATATAATTTTGACACACTGTAACATGACTTTTTTCTAAAAGGAAATGTAAATTTTGAATTCCTTGTGAAATTTGGTCAGAATGTTTACTCATTATTCTTTCATAGATTTAGAATATATTGATTCTAATGCTAAAGTTAAATATGGTTTACCATCACAGAAACAAAGGTTAAAATTAGATTTCAGGGTTGAAATGTTGTTCAATTGTTCCTTAAAAATCCAAATTCTCCAAATATATTTACCTTTAGCCATCTTAAAACAGAACCACTTCTGTAGAAAGTAACAAGAAAGCATGATTTTACACATACATTTGAAAAAGCAAAAGTGAGCCAGTGCATGTTGAATCAATAACTTCAGGAAACTTTCAAATTAGATCTCTTCCAACTGTGAAGATAATTGGCAGAGATGTTGGTGCCATAGATATATAATATTTAGTCATGTTTCATATCTCTAGGTGTAATGGTTTTTATGTGAGAAGTCACCAAATATTGGATCCAAAAATGGCTCCCAAATTTAAAAAATGACACAAAAGTACCAATAACATTATTTTTAACACGATAGTAAAATGTGAATACCACTGAAAAGATCACTTTGTGCTCTAGCCAAACATGCCATTTTTTCTAATATCTAGAATTTAAATTTAACATTTTCCTTACCTGATAAAGTATTTCCAATAGATACTCACTTCCATACACAGAATAGTTTGAATATGCACATTTGCCTGTGAGATTTGCATGCCACTAGACTTGAGCTAACTCCCACTTAAAAATCATGTTCAATGTTAACTGCAATGATAGCAATCCACCAACAGGATGGTGACAGGCCTATTGACATGGGGTCAACTTCCTAGAGGCCCAGGCAAATGAAACCTGGTTATGCTGGAAAGCACATTTTTACCCTTATACAGTGAGCTAAAACAGTTGCTGTTTTAATTTTGCCTTATTTATGAGTTTGTTGCTCTTATAATTTAGTATCTTCTTTTTAATAAGTTCTTTAAAATGTTAAAAAAAAAGAATGAGAAAGGGAGCCTGGTGAGGATGTTTGCCCAGGGAGACTGCATATTGTCTCAACCAGGGTACACTCTTTGTCCAGAAGAAAGAAAGAAAAAGTGCCACTAGGATGAGTGGAATTTTTGCATTCATACACAAGTGGTCAGCAAACCAAGAAGTATTGTCTCACCTTGACTCAATTGGGCAGACCAAGATGGAGTGATGAATCCATTTTGCTTCAGGAGGAGGGACCAACACAACCCAGAAACTACCACCACTGTCATACTTCCCACCATATTGTTTGTAAGCAATCAGTGATGAACTCTCCAAGGTTCACCATCTCAGTGGCTAGGAACTAGTAAGTGGCAAAGGTCTCCTGTGTTCCACTTGAAGAGAAGGAGGGGCTTTGCATTGGGGAGACCCAAAAAAGTGCCAAGATCCCCTTTTGACAGCTGCTGGAAAGGTCTTTTACTTGATACAATGCAATAAGAGACTGTGAACCCCTATTTTGAAAAGCCCCTAAGTGTAAGCCAATGAAGTGACCAGTTACTTCCTTGGAGCCAGCTTTTTCCAGGATAGTCCATAGAATGGTTGAGTTTGGATCAGGCAACTGAGTAAGTTTAATACCATGAGGATACCTCTAGTGGTTTGCAGAACACACCATCTTAACAGTGGGCAGTGGTAGAGCCAGGGCAGATGGGCTGAGTGCTTTCCATTACCCCTGGGCCAATGCAGATTTTGGGAAATAAGCATACTCTGAGAGGCAACACCAGCCACCTGAGAAGAGGATGATGGAAAAGTAAATGCATTTACCCTTCTCAAAGATGGTGTGTAGATTGTAGAATAACAACTAGAGGGGGTCGAGAAAGAAGGGTAACCATTGGATCAGACCCAACAGGATAGTCACTGACAAGACAATCAATGACTCTGATTTTGTGAAGTGGGAGGGTGGGAAGCAGGAATGAAAAGGGAAGACATGGACTGAACAGGCCTAGGAACGGTAAGCAAAGGACAAGGTTGAGAGAGATGAGAAGACCTTGGCCTAGGTCTTCAGAGAGTTAGGAATACCACTGAAGACTCCCAGGTGAAGAAAAGGAGGTTGGCAAATATCACAGAGATAAAAATGAGGCAGGTGAACATTAGTTAGGAAAGTATCCTGACTTAACAAGTCCCAACAGCAGAGGAACTAATAAGGGAGAAATAAAGCAGTAGTACAGGCTAAAGTGGTGAAAAGAAGAGAACTAACATCTCCAGAAAACCCTTTAGAACCATGGTGAAGTGCCTCAGACTAAGATGAATTGAGGAGAAGACTAAAGTAGGAGGGTGGTAAGAGAGAGATAAAGAAGTGAAAATTGGGCACTAGAAAGTGAAATAAAAGTTAAGGCGTCTGCCCCCCAAACAGGTAAAAAAGATTCCAAAGTCTGGGAATCGAGGAACAAAAATGAAGAATGGCTTTAAATCAGAACAAAAAAGTTAAGTGGGTGGGGAGAATGAGGCATATGATTACGGGTGTGCAGTTGTTCAAAAAAAAAAAGGAGTCCGCATAAACCCTAATATCAGGAGAATGGAAAACAAAGTAATCTTGAGTATGGGTTTTGTATAGTAAAGAGTAGGATAAATTGAAAGACATTGGAGAACGAAAAGGACATATCTGTGAAATCAGTTCAAGAAGAGATTAAAAGACTGGGGATTTTCCTGATAAAGCAGAATCTAAGGCAAACCCTGGAGTGGGAAACAGCCCATCAAAATCATCATCATCTTGGCCATGTTCAAACTGAGAAAAGGGAATGTCAGTCAAATGGATGGGAGTAGGAGGCCCTGCATGCATGAGGGAACCAACAACTCATAACAATGGCTGCCACATCCTCCACAGACAAAGAACCTCCAGTAGTCACAGGTCTCGTGTTAGTAGCATTGTCACCAGCATAGGATGAAGTAGAAGTTACCATCACTTGAGAATTCATAATGGGCAAGCAGAAATTGTTTTTTCCTTAAATTTAGTAAAGATAGAAACAGTTAAACTTAAAAGAAATTCAAGTTCCTTAAACTATCAACAATCTCATGTAATTAATTAGTAATTTTAAAACACATCCATTCAAAACAATGCTGAGGAAAAGTTTTTTGAGCACAAATGCTCAGGGGAAATTACTATGCAAGGAGGTTATGTTGCCCTCCTATTGGTGGAGGGGTATGTCACATGATTATGTCATGATTTTTAAGTAGCAGTTAGCTCAAGGCTAGTAGCATGCAAATCTCATAGGCAGATGTGCAAGGGATCAAGCTGTTCTGTGTGTGGAAGAGAGGTATTATCTCAGAACTTTGACATTTGACCTTACTTGACTGTCAGCCCCAAAAATCAAGGTTGGTTACTAAATTTGTATCACATCAGCCTGGAAAATTGATGGAATCAAGAGGTATTTACTCATTATATTGTATCATTGTAGATTCATGAGTAACACATTTTAAAATAACTAAAAATGAAAAACAAAGATATAGAGAGAGGGTGCAATCAGTTCTGAAAACAAAATATATAGCCCATCTCTAATGCTTACTAACAGTTCAGTTTTCTTTAACATGTGATGACTTACCACTGCGTCACTGGGAGTAGAACTAGATGAAATGATAGAACAGCTGAAGGAAACATATTATGGGTTCACTATGAGAATTGAAAAGATTCAACTGTTAATAATTGTGGACAAGAGGTAGAGCATCCAGAAATTCAATGCTGAATTCAACACAACATCTCATATGGCATGGACAGCAAAACAATAAGTGGAGGAGAAAGGCATCCTTGCCACACCAAACCTTCAACCATGGAAACCTTTCAGCAAGAATACAGTAAAAGTAGTGAAAGATTTCTATGCAAATGATCTAGTCAGGAAGGAAACATTTGCATCAAAGGATAATTTGTGATAAGTTTATTGCTAGAGAGTTGCCTCAGGATGGTTTATCCTGCAATTCTACATACAGGGCACTGCTAGTTACAAATATAAGAAAAAGTATGATTAGAAGATGGAGCAATAGACATCCACAATTACCTAACAAAAACACATTTTGCTGGTATTTGTGCTGACTCATGAGGCAAGTAGAAAGTCATACTTTCTGCTTGTAAAATATGCAATTAAGCATACTGAACATTTCTTTCAGGATGAACAATCAACATTCAACTCTAATGTAGGCAGGATGTTTATATAAAATGAGATGCATAGATGAGCAGATGATGGAGAAATTGTATTTGATATCTGGATGAACTCATTAGTAATGAAATGAATGGATACCAAAAGAAAACCAGAACTGGTGAAGTTAGGATGTTGATGCTATAAATGCTCATGATGAATAAACAGGCAATGTTCACCAATGTCCTCAGCAGTGAACAGTTATTATAACATAACATTAAAGGACAATAATAAATCTTCTGGTCCATCTATGCTATCCTATCTACTAAATTAAACACTAAAAGACTCAAAGTCAGCATTTACCATTCAAATATCTATCAAGCTTTCTCTTAAGCTCCCTTAAATTGACTGTATCTACCACATCTGAAGGCAACTCATTCCAAAGGCCAACCATCCTGTTAAGGAAATAAAGCTGTTTCAGCAGAAGATGACTCTTACCTTGCCAAAACTTATATTTGTGTCCTCTAGGCTTACCATTCTCACCATAAAACACACGCAAAAAAGATAATGCATCAACACTATCAATTCCCTTAACTGTCTTAAACACCTTAATCAGATCCGTTCTAACTCTTTTTTTTTTCATCAAAAGAAAACAAATTAAGAGATCTTAACATATCCTTATCGGACAACCTTTCCATCCCAGATATCATCCTAGTAGCTCTCCTATGAATCCTTCCAAAAATGCAAAGTCCTTTCTAAGGTAAGATGCTTAAGACTGAACACAGTACTTCAAATGTGAGTACAGCTATCCTGAACAATTTCTTGCATCGTGATAAGCACATGCTAAAATTCTGAAACTTTTGCAATTTCCCAAATTCATCCTACAACAGTTTGCTTCAATTTGCTGTCAAACAGCATTTGTTCAGCTACAAGTCCACTCTTTCAGTATGGAACAAGGAATGGGAAGGTATTCAATCTTTTCATAACTAATATATTCTTATAGTATATTAGAAACACAATATTATCAGTAAAGTTGCGTAAAATGCATGTAAGTCTAAATCTTGATGAACTAATTTCAATGTTAAACAGTTATTGAGTTACAGGTAAAGAATCTAGAACCAACTTTAAGAAGCATATTATAATTTGCTCATGTATTGTTAATTTCAGTTGCAAATAAATGTTTGTGGAGTTTGTGATATTCAAACTCTCTGCCTGAGTCCTTGATATTGAACTACATTTCTTGGTTTGGTGATCAGTGCACTCATGACTGCATATCCAGGTATTTAGACAAATACTATTGTAGTATATATTGTCTTTCTCACTGGATGTACCTCCTACAGCAGTCATGACTAGAAAGAGAAATTTTGTGTCATTGAACTCTGACAGGAAAAATAAAGTACAGGAGAGATGATACTACTTGTCTGAGGCCTGCACCATGTTTGAACAAGAACATTCAAATGAAAAGATGAATTGCAGCAACTTTGTGCAAACAATGTTGTGTTAGCAGGTGCAAGTGGAATACACAATATATGTGTTTGTGTGATCCACCAGAACACCAAAGTCATGATGGAAAAGTCAAGAACAAAGAAGATTCTTGATTTCAAAGTTCCCATTCAGAAATATGAAGGAAAACTCGCCTATAAACATCTCCTAACCCTGGTAACATGCAATCCATTGCAGGCAGATTTCTTTTTGAATAAATGAATACCCCAAATGTGAAAGTACCAACTTTTGATCTAATTGTGCCTATTGTGCAATAAATGTGAATGAAGAGAATGAAATGATAAATGAAAGTGAAGTAACCTCCCCTTTTGCTCTAAGATAATGCTTTTGAAAGATGCACTAAATGAAATTTTTGATGGCCTCTTAATGAACATGGTGAACAACAAAGCATGGGACCTACGGAAAGAATATCTATTGAGAAAACCAATCACAAGAGTATTTTGTTGATGCTCTCATTGGCAGCACTGCTGCTCTCATGAAACATATTTTATCACTAAACAGCAAGTGAAGTTCCTGAAATGGAAGACAGTTTGAAAGAAGAACAAGTAATTGTGATTGGAGATTTCTCTGAAAATTATACATTCTCTTATGTAAAACACAGCTTAGAGATTTCACTGGACAAACAGCTAGACCACATTGCATCCTTTTGTTTGTTATTATCATTGTCCAGATACTCTAGAAATCAAAAGTTTAAGTTTTGTTTCCATTTGAAATTGTCTGCCCCATGATTCTGTTGCTTTCCATTTATTTGGGAAGAGACTCTTTGCATATCTGAAAACAAAGGTTGAGATGAAATATCTCTTCTTGGATGGTGGTTCTTCACAGTACAAGAACCAAACAAATTTCATTAACCTAGAACGTCGCCAGTGAGAATTGGAATGGCAGCATGAAATGAGCCATGGGAAAGAGCCTTGTGATGGCACTATGGAAGCATCAAATGGCCCACAAAAAAAGCAACCCTTGAAAGACTGAATTATTAGTTCTCACCCAAGAGCCCTTTTTGAATGGGCTAGAGAAACTCTTCCCAACATTAATTTTGAATACATCACAACAACTGAAGTCAACACTGAGGAAAAACTCTTGTCATTCAGGGCTTGATACTAACCTTTCTAGCCCACTGTTGCATCTAGGTGAGTTTGACAATACAATCATGAATTTTGGGGGGACAAAAATAATCAATGGACTTGAAATGAAAAGTTAAATCTTAACTTATACAAGTCTTAATGACAAACTCTAGTTGTGCTCTCTCCATAAAAGTTTAGTAACATGTAAACATTTGTTATAAAAATACCAACTACTTTCTATCGTCTTATAGTATTATATTTCTTTGGAATTCATTCTTTATTCTGACTATGTAAAGATTTCACATAAACATGTTCAAGAAAATCATTAAGTTGATCTAGTTTCAAGTTACTTTTTGTTCCTTTGTTTGGTAAGTACTACCTATTACCATTCAAGGATATCATTGCTTAATATGAAGTTGTGTAAGAATGTCTACAGCAGTGTCTTTCAATTAATGTTCAGGTGATATCTACAAATTGTAATGAGACTGACCAATCACAAAAGTAGGGCAAATACTAGGTTTCTTTTAAATAATGAAACCTTGGATTTGGGAGTCTGGTTTGGAACACCACTAAAGCTAGTCTAGTAGAACTTGGTTGTCAGTAGTCAGTCCAATTATCCAGTGAAAGTGACATTTGGATGAAGTAAACACCAAATGTACACAGTGTTTGTGTTTAGTGTATAATATTGTTCATTTTGTGTGTCGGGAACTACTTTTCAGTAGTATATATAGTAATGTAAATTTTTTGGGTGTGTCGGGCTAAAAATTTTCCTACAGTAGGTGTCTGTGACTTGTTCGCGATAAATTCGACAATAAACGAACAGCATGCCCTCCATTTGTTTTTAAAATAACATATATATATTTGAAACAAGTTAAACATAAGTACAAACTTGTTTACATTATGGCAATCATAGTTGTATCTTAAACACTATACAGTTCTCTTCTTGTCAAAAGTCCACTTAGGCCAATTCAATTGCTTTAGAATTCAGTTGACAAGCCAAACTATTTTTCTCTATTTTTATTGCAATAGTATCCATGTAATTCACTTACACTGTCATGTAAGTTACTGCAGTTGTATCCTGAACTTCCAATAACTGTCTGCTCTTTGTACTTCCAATAATCATCTGCCTTTTATCAACGTCCACACAGGTGGGTTCAATTAGCTTAGAACACACTTTGACAAGACAAATTATTCTCCTTAACTCTTTCAAATTGTTAATCTCACTCTAACATATCAACCGTTAAGCCATTCACTCCCAGCTTGATTAACTTTGAATTTTTAACTTTTCTCTGATGGAACTTCTCTTTCACATTACTTTAATTTTACTCCATTTCTGCTTGTCTGGTCGCAGCTATTATATGTCTATCACTTAGGCCTTCTAGAAATTTCCATAGCCCCAACATCAGTGAATTACAAACACAAAATAAACAAATTAATAATACTACCTACACTATGCAGTCTTTTATATCTGACAGTCACGTTTTGTCCAGTCTCATTATTTCCTTTAACATTTACTCAGATAATTAGTATTAGTACTGCTCTGTAACTGATATTGAGTGAATCTCCTGCTATTTATCAGACCTATCTGATAAATCAAATAAATATTCAATTCAACTAAAAATACCACAAAATCAAAACTGTTCATAATTTTAACTTATTTACAAAGTAATATACATGGCTGCCAGTCACTTAAAAGATTTTAAATGATTTACTATATACACAGTAATAATGGTGAATTAATCTAATAGCTTCTGGAAGGCAAGTTGCATGAAAGTTTTGTCTTTATTTGCTCTCCAGAGCTTTTAGGCATGAAGAAAGTCATAGCCTTTAACACTGAATCCATTCAAGTAGATGTTCATCAAAAATGTATCATATTTCATAGTTTTAGTATCATTTTAAACACTAAACCCTCATTTACATGTTGCAGTTTGAAGTGGAAAGGTTAAAACAAACTGCACAAGCTTCAACAATCTTTTGGAGAGAAGACTGTGATAAGCAACAAGTATTTTACATGGAATATACAAACTTCCCTTTGGGTTTTTTCCTTGACTATCTTCCATTCATTCATTGCTGATCCATTGTCAATAATGAGCTGGGACTGAGTATCACCAACTGATTCAACTGTGTCATGGTAGTCTGGAATCATTTGCATCTTCTCATTATCGTAATTGATCAAGTCAGCTTCAGAAAATAATGCCATTTCTCTCATTGCTATGTGAGGAATTTTGTTTAAAGATTAGCTTTCAATTTCTAACCAAATTCTTTACAAGCATTCTCAAGCTGAGACTTCTGTTCTTGATTTGCTGCTTTTTCAACATCTTTGAACATTTAGTTTCTGTCAACTATGATAATAATATTTCGAAGGTCTGAAGACATCCCCGATTCAGATAAAAAATCAAATTTAAACATCATAAGTTTAATACTTGGCCCTATAAATTACCTAGATCAAAATCTTCTCTTTGAAATTTCATGTTGAGAGCTGTTATCACTTACTGTGAAATCCATATGGAAATGTATCATGTCCATAAACATGTGCTGATTTATTCCCTCCTGCAAGCATTTGGTCTTGGCATCATTAGCAAAAGTAGCCACTGAAATTAAATGTCTGTACAAGAGCTTTCCAGTACACATATACAGACATCAAAGCATAAAAAACACACCATCAAACAACATGAACCTTTAGCTAAGGAGTATCTAAAATATCTTGTACTTGTCAAAGTTAGTCAGTTCTCAGAAGTAATAGTACAAAGAAGCTAAGGTTTCTCTGTATTTTTACTTTACAGGAGCCTTTTCAACAGTCTGCTGAGAACAAAGAAGCTGTTTGTGAGCTGTACAATAAAACTGAACAACAAATGGGTTTTCCCATTTAAGCTGTGCTCCAACACCATTTTGCTTTTACATCATCACAGAGGCACCATCAGCACCAAAAGACATCACTTTTGAAATATCTATTACATTAGAATTAAATCACTCCTTCAGTTTTTGGTTGATACCATTTGCATTTTTATTTTAGATGTCAAAATGACCTAAGGAATAACTGAGTCAAGAGAGTTTATTTCAGTTATTACAAACAAGTGACAGAAATATCTGTTGTCTTATTGCAAGACAAAAGAAAGAAAATTGTTTTCTGAGCATTTTTTGACAACTTCATTATCAATTGATTCACCTAAGGCAGATGGTATGTGGCATGAGAAGTAACACTGAGGGCTTTCAAATCACAATCAATAAGTTCCATAAGATGTAACTAATACTCAAAGTAGTACTTCCTCCTTCACTAGGTAGTACACAAAATGTATAGCTTTTGTAAGTTTCTTCATTGTCACTAGGTACACAACTGATGGCAGTAATGAAATGCATAATTCATTTTCAGTGCATGCTATGCACATTTATGTCCAGTTGAAGTTTTGTGACATGTCAAAGTTGCCATGTTCATGATAAAACAACTCTGTTTTGTGACAAAAGGATTAGACAGTTGTAATTCAGAGTAAGCACCCCTACATTACATATTTTCCATCCATGTAAATTTTTTCTTAAATTGTTTTTGTCAGGATGTTTTCTTAGCTGGTGTTTAGTTTCACACAATATTTTTGTCCTTACTGTTTGTCACTCAAACTAAAATACTGTGATTATGTTATGTTTACCACGAAGAAAGTTGGTAACCATTTTGTTTGGATGGTCTTGCCATGCTTGATCATGGGTGTAAACATGTGCTCTAAATACAGACTGGCAAACATAATAATGCATTTTTTACCATGCTTTGAGTAAGTTTATAATGTAACTAGACTTGAAAATTTTAATCAGGATGCTTAAAGGTGCACTTTTCAAAACCTAAATTGTATCTCCTTAAGGCTTAGCAATGTAAATATAACATTATGTTGCCATTTTTATGGAGATTGCAAAATAGCAAGTCGAGGTTCAAAATTGCAGGGCACATCTATGTGGTATACCCAGATGAATTTTTTGGGGTTAAAAAGAAATTACTGCAGATATCCAGCAATTCTGTACTCTGAATACAAGACTAATGTCACTGATAAATGTTACTTCAAAAGATGCTCACAAAAGTGTGGCAAAAAATAAGGTTAATGAAGTATGTGCTCTTGTAGACATAAATAATTAGCTGACATGAATTTACAGGAAGCACTATGTTTTTGACTTCAATTTATAAATAGTGCACAGTCTACAAAGATATTTACACTATAGCGTGCAGTCTTACACAAATACTATCATCATCACAGTTTTAATGATTCACTAAAACATAATTTCATGCTAAATAATGTAAAGCTATTCATGTTTTTGTTCAGCAAATAATAATGTAATGAGTTGTGTGTTCCAAATGAGTACTTTAAATTTAGGTTATAATTGTGCTAGTTTTGATTGTTGGAATATATTTCATTCCGATTAGATTTGCCCCAAAAACGTCATGTAATGGTATTTTGTACTTTATTAGTTTAAAAGCAATATCTATAATAAATGACATCAACTGCAAATAAACTAAAGTTAAAACAGTGGTCATTGGCTAAACACTAGAGCTCACTGGCTTTTTGCCAGTTAGTCATTGCTTATTTTTTCATAATTTTGTAGCCGTGGCATAGCGGCTCATAGAATGGCTCCAAGTTTGTTTGTTTTGTTCAAGTACAAACTTTTACCGCATAGCTCCATCATCTCTTGACTGATTTCAGATATAGTTACAGCCACTGCTGTTGAGGATTCCCCTCTTGTTAGTAATAAATTTGCAACACGTGCAAGTTTTATTTTACATTTCCCACAAGCATGATTGAATCTTGTGCCTCTTACAAGCCAGATAGTGCTCTATGAACTGAATTCAAGGATTAATCCTGTAGCTGTTGCTAACAAGACACTTTTCAATGAATCAAATTGTCACACACAGTGATTTAAACCTGAATTTGGGTAAGATATACTTCATAATTTTAAATTGTTTATAAACAAAAAATTAAATTTTAAAATGTTTTTTTTAATCTATATTTTTTAATAAATTATTTTTATGTGAAAACTTAAACAACATGGTGATAATGAAGACTTGAAAAGAGAAACTGGTTCAAATGCTGCATTTTCTTTAAGTTACATGAAAAAACAATCACCAGAACCATACTTTAACTGTTCATTTGGTAACACAGAAGAGCCTTACCTCAAAATTCAGCCTTGCTGCTGATTCAAGGAAAGATGAAGGGTGTTTATTCAAGTTGAACCACAAATTTGGAGAGATAAAAGCCACATTGTTCCTTATATCAAATTTTGGAAAGTCTGTGCTTTCTTCATCAGTATTTATGGAGAACACTCTCACCAGTCTTATTTTCTCTGCTGGAGTTCTTATTTCTGATTCAACGTCAATTGGAATGTTACTTGCCTTTTCAGTAGTTCTTGAATAATTTGTACAATCTTCTTTCAGTGCTGTATCTTCTATTAACCAACTTTTTCTCTTTGCCTGTTTATCTTTATAAATACACATGCTTATTTTAACCCAGCTTCCATTTACAATTTTAAGTTCCTTAAGAGAGACATCAGACACTATAATTACATTCATAGGATCAATGAAAGAAAGTTCCTTTTTTGTTAGAAGATACATCTTGGGAAGCTGGGGTAACATCTTCACACGAAATATTCTTTTGTTAGAATGACGGAGTAAGTTTTTGTGAACTGCTACTGAGAAAGGATTAACAGATCCCAGAAGTAATCCATAAGGCAATAAACTGTTACAGTAATTGAAGACATGAAGCATTGTATTAAAACTGTTGGCAGGTTCTTGGAGTTTTTTTACAATTCTACAGTCATCTGGCTTAAATTTAGTTACCACAACTGTTGTATTTATGGTCAGAATACCTTGGGCCACTGGTTGACACTCAACAGCAATTAGGTCAAGTAGTTTAGAAATACTATGTTGGCCTTCAATACCAAATGACTTTGGTGATGCTAACAAAACATCACCAGAACGACAAAGCACTTTTTTAGGGTTACATACTGAAAGTGACAGTTTATCACACCAATCGTCTTGTGTTGCCCAATTATAACACTCATCAGTTTTTGCTAAAAACACTACTTTCTCAAGAGGAAGACAGTATACAGGCTTAAAATAAAACTTTTGTGACAGATTCAAACCATAATGCTTCACAAAAAGATCTGTCACATACAACTTCACAACTGGATTACCTTCAGAAAATAGACAAGTACTGGCAACATCCCCATCATAGTTGTTTGGAACATCTTCTGTTGTTTCTTTAATAATAAAAACATTAACGAACTGAGTTAGCTTATTGAACATTCTAATTTCATTGTTGCAGTACCCTGTTTCTAAAATTCTGCTATGTATCAATGTTCCAACAAATGTTTCCCACTCAAGATCAAAATGTTGTGTTCCAGACTCAAAGTCAAACCCAGGTCTCAGTTTCAAAATATCAGATAAGTTAATACCAACAAAAAGTGGATGTTGTGGTAACCAAAACTTCTTGGTACTCACTTCATGAAAAATTACTTTTAACGGCTGAATGTTTGCCATATCTAACCTTTCATATGCGTATTGAACGTATTAGACTCCCTGATCAATAGGTCTAACACTGCCACTGTGTTACTACTGCTAGTACATTCGTCAGGTATTTTAACTTACTCAGTTTAGACATTTAACCACAATATTTATTATCATGCAAAAGTAAATTAGAACTGAACGCATAACTTCTCATAATAATTTCACTTAGGCCAAATTCAACAAGTTAAGTTCCGTTAAGCCTGTACTACCATATAACATTTAGTCCAAATCTTAACTCTTTCAGTTTAAATATTGTGCGCATGCGTTGTATCTTAATGAGACTAAAGTAAATGTTCAGCTTCCAGGCCTACATTCAACAACTATAACCCGAAGCTTTATGTGGGTCTAACGAAAAATGCAAGTCGATGATTAATTCATTTTTGTTCTATGGACTTTTAAAATTAAGAAGAGCAGAGTAGAATAAGCATTTGTGGTGCCAAGTAAAATTGCTTTTGGCAATTCACGAATTTAACAAATACACTGTTGGGCTACCATCGAACAATAATTTGTACAATTCAAGATACCAGGCAAAAAGAAAAATGGCTCGTTACAAAACCTACTTTAAATTGTGTAGCAAGGCTTATAGTTATATCGATATTCTCATATTCACTTTCTCGTTCTACCAGTTAATGGGTTATGATTAATTATCATTTGTATTATTTTCCTTCTGTTCATTCAAAAAATGCTGAATATGAAAAGCAAAGAAAGTGCAATTAAACAAGAGTTTGGAAGGATGGATAAATATACTATAACGTTAATCTATTTAAATAAAGCCATCTCACCATCACTTTAACGATAATTCTATAAGAGTAAGTCTAAAGGGCTCGGTATGACCAGGTGGTTAGGGCACTCGACTCGCAATCTGCGGGTCGCGGGTTCGAATCCCCGTCGATCGTTATAATTTTACTGTCAATCCCACTATTCGTTAGTAAAATAGTAGCCCAAGAGTTGGCGGTAGGTGGTGATAACTAGTTGCCTTCCCTCTTGTCTTACACTGCTAAATTAGGGACGGCTATCGCAGATATCCCTCGTGTATCTTTGAACGAAATTTAAACCAATTCTAACCTAATATATTTCCTCGTGTTTAAAAGATTTATTCGCTGTTCTCTTTTTGAAGCAAGAATTTCATCAGCTAGAAATGTAAATTAATAGATCAAACTATATTTTTTAGAATTATGAACTATTAACCTTCTAAAATAGTTTAATATTTTACGATATATCATCTGACCTGAATAGCACTTGGGCCTGGCATAATAAACAAATTAAGTCTAAAGATTTTAGGAATATATACATGTTACGTCTCCGTTCGTTAGTTAATTTTCCGTAAATTCGTTCCGACGAAACTTTAGCGACAC
>NW_013666048.1:77051-94912 GCF_000517525.1 Limulus polyphemus
ATATATAGCTATATAAATTATGAACATACAGTTTTAATGCTGACTACTATTCTTTAATTGTAAATCGAGCCAATGATCTGGCCATATTACAATATCATATGTCATGCCATGACATTTAATTTTCATATTACGCTTGTTTGTTTGTTTATCGAGCTGCACCAATAACAAAAAGACTAGCTTGTTGATTTGGCAATTCTTCTGAAAGAAGGTAAAACTAATTCAAGTAAAATAAAATTAATAAACAATAAGTTTTTATTTTGTTTGAAGTTAAGCACAAAGCTACATAATGGGCTATCTGTGCTCTGCCCACCACGGATATCGAAACCAGGATTCTAGCGTTGTAACTCCGCAGACATACTGCTGTGCCACTGGAGGGCTCATCTTGCGCACTACCTGTCATTGCTCAATTATGCATGCGTGTGTATGTGTATTCTGAGATTAAACTGATTTCCTCAAAAGTATTAGATAGGTCCACTTTCTCATATTCTTATTCAAAGGCTACTTTGTTTTTGTTTTTTTTTAAATGAATGTTTAATTTTGTGTTGAGAAACAGTGATGAAACATTTGACACTATCCTTTGATAGTCACGGTTTAATAATGTTCCATCATCAGTAAGTGGTGAAACTCGACAATGTTTTACAGGCCTTATGAAATAAATTATAATTGGCAGAATTTAGCTAAACTAGATTATTCAGCTAGAATTACTGTTGCCAGAATTAATATTCGTTCTGTCACTACGTTGCACATCAATACATTTTCAAATCAACTACAGTTGAGTACAATAAGCCACGGTAACTGGGAATTATTTTCCGAAATAGCTGCCAACGGCAGACCATGGAGACACTATCACTTTACACAGTCGATATATTCATGTTAGTTGGCATAAAAGCAAAGTAAGTAAAGATAATGTTAATGAAATAAGATCTACTCCATTGGACATAGTCTCCCAATACACTTTTTCTGCATTTTCTCTCAAGAAACCCATAGCTTGTTTGGGAGAAATTCTGCTATTCTGATAAGGGTACATAATTTTCACAAAATAATGGACTAATTTTTTGCAAAGGAAAATCATTAAGTGGCCCAGAAATTAAGGGTAGCACAACCTTTTCAGTTGTTGGTTTTCTGACTAAATAGCTATCTTCACTTGGGGTTATTGAGCAGTCATCAGAAAAATTCCATCCCTGCATTCTGTCAGACTAAATCACTACTGAACCCTCAAAAAGCAAAGGTCTCAACAACACCCTTTCATAATATGTAGGCAAACAACGATATATAAGCATGAGGAAGAATTTTATTGATGGCGTAATGTACTACATGTTTCGACAAAACAAAACATAATATGTTTCTTTACTCAATTAGCACCCTTTCAGTTGTTGGTTTCCCAGCCAAACACCCATCTTAACTGTGATAATTGAGTAGACAATCACACAATGTCTTGCATAGTGAAATACCACCCTACCAGCTGATTGCTCAGAAAACAAGGAACTCTACTCTTTTGAGTAATTGATCTTTCAATCAAATTATTGTCATGATCAAATGGAAACCATAAGATGTAGTTTGTACTTTCTGTCATACAACACCACCTGATAGCTTGGAAAGTAAGGATTCCAAAGCTCTTTCAACCATCAGTTTCTTAATCAATCAACTGTCCTAAATGCTATAATCAAATAGATATTGGACAGTGTATTGCATAAATTACAAGGTGAACACCACTTGATAGCTTGGAAAGTAAGGATCGATATTACCATTCTGTCAGTGTCTTTAGTGCTAATCTGGCAATTATTCCCTGCCATAATGATCAGGGGGTTGTTGATGATGTCCCAGTCAACCACAGGAGCTTTCTGGCACTTCTTTAGGTGCTTCCTCATCTAGATCGTTGAACACAGATATATAAATACTTTCATCTACCACTGCCAGATCTGTCTCCACTTGAAAAGTCCTTAACTTGACTGTTTTGACATTGTATTTTTTTCTACTGTAAGACAGCCTTTCTTAGCTCCTGATATACAAGTTCAGGCACATCTGCCAGTACTATTTTCACCAACTCCACATGTACTTGTGGACATTGTTACAAGGAGGTGGGCCATACATAACATCTATAGGATCATCATTTCCCACTAAAACATGAACATATTGGGTAAACACTGGTATGATGTACAGAAAGTGTTCATTTTAATCAATTAAACGGGGATTTAAAACTTTTCAATCATATGCTTAACAATCTGTATCACTTTTCCAGTCAAACCATTCAAATGAGTGTGATAAGATGAAGTGCACTTTTTCACCACCTCCAACACTAAACAACTCAGAGAATAACTGACTGTTTAAAGTAATTCCCTGATACAGATGTGTTAAAATGTGCTCTCCATTCTTCTGCCAACACATCAGCAATGTACTATATTAAAGTACAAGACATATGGGTATGCTTCATCCCACTTAGTACAGTAATTAATAAAAATCAACACATATCAATTACCTTACTCGGTTCTGAGGGTTATCAATATCTATGGTTTTTCTCTGAAGAGAATAACCAACATTTAGTTGCTAAAGTTTACACTGTCCAGGCCAGTGTTTCCTCTTGGCTGCACACATGATGGAGTAATGGTACGAGTGCTGAGCATTATAATTCAAACCTGACCAGTAGAATTGTCGTCAGATGTCTGTACTAATGTGAATAACTATTTGGTGACTTCTAATCCTTACATCATGCAAGATCTGGGAAATTTGATACCTCAGGGCAAGGTGTGTCACTAGCTGCAACACAGATTAAAGTCCACATCTAGTAGGCTAATAAAATTAATGGAATACACTATTGTGCACCTGTGTTGCATTCTCCAACCTGTGCTGACCATACATCCCTTGCTGCGTGGCAAGGAGCACTCGTGTTAGTTTGAAGTCTCTCAACTGCTTTTTCCAGAGCATTTGAGGGTCGACTTTTAGTATCCAGTCACCTATAAAATTGTATACTATATGGTTCTGTATTATGACAGCTGAAATGGCTTTTACATCAACTCAGTGTCCTAAATCAGGATATTAAGCAAAAAGACATGGTCTCACTGTGCAGTGAGATAGTCTCTCTAATCTTACATGCTACACTCTTGTATGATGACATATGAGCATGCCATATTCCTGCAATGTTGTGATTGAAGCTCTCAAGCTCGTGAACCACTTCAGCAATGCATGACCCACCCTGCCATACAAGCGATGTTGATAGTGCTTCATTAATATCACAACTACAAACAGTTTTTTGTTATGCATTATCTACCTTCAGGAATTGTGAGCATATAGCTCCTGTGTGCTATCACTCATTCAGGTTCATAGCAGGATGCTCAAATGTTTGGTCAGATCTAAGACATTATCCACATATACCAAGGATGTCTACCAAAACGGCCCTATTAGCATAGGCTAAACTAACTTCAAAATGGGCCAGAACATTACATATGCTAGATGGAATGACTCGGAATTCAAACAAAACAACCCCCTGTACTATAAATAGAGTTTTGACTCTGCTCTATGGATCAAATTTGAGTTGCCAGCCTCCAGCGGCCAAAGTCTAGAATATTGAACCATTGGACACCTTCCAGTATACCCAGACATTCATCTGTTCACGGTAACAGAGAGCATCAATGCCTATCAGAGCATCACGCTGCAGAAACCAACACAAACTGTCATTGACATCCTCCTTCCTGATTATCACCACTGGAGATGACTACACACTCTTGAAAGGCCATGTAATCCTGTCCTTTAGTACTTGTGTTATCTTAGTGCTTCAGGGAAGCCTGTGGACTGTTTGTTTTATAGGACTCGATCACCTTTTTCTATTTGGTAGTGAGTGATTGTAGTTCTCCCCAACTGGCCATCTGATCCAACAATTACACCAGTATATGTATCCAGTAAGTTACTGATACTTTGTTGCTATGTTGAGTCTAGATTTCTCCTGCAATCCTCAGGTAGCAACTTCAGATGAACTAGGGAAGTATTGATTTTTGGGTGTAATATGAAGGAAGTAACATTAGAATTACATCTGTATCACTCATCCCACTTTGCTTACCGCTCTGATAGTCATTCTAGTGGGAAGCTGAATTTCCAATCACCATAATTGCAGAGCAACACCAGGAATTTGTCCCCTGATGAACAGAGCATTATCTGTGCTACGTCTGTCTGCTTTCTGAACATAACATGATATACTTCATGTGTTGGCTCGACAACTACATTACATGCCCTCAATGCACTCAATTTTGTCCATAGTAACCTTGTCACGCTACTTTCATACATGGCGCCACTACTGTTCCCTCTACAAGGTACATGTGAGCTGTTCACTATCCCTGGGTCAGTTCTGAATGGCACTGGATGCATTTACCACCAAAACTCAGTTCACTTATTGCTCAGGTGATGTTAGCAGAGAGCTTCTGTGGTATGCCCATTTCAAGGATACCAATGCCAGAAAAGAGGTCTGCAATGACAATCCTCATTCTATGGTTTATCTGGCACAAAAACAGTTAGACATACCACTTCATTTATTACTTGTATGCTGCTGTTCACTAGAATGAACTGCGTGTTCATTGACCAAAGTGGTGACTTGCACATAGTACCTACCAGGTTGGTTTTCATACTCTGCATTCTTACTAGCACGTACCAAACACTACTCATCCTTGAAAAAGTTGAGCTGACACTACACCTGTTGGCAAAAACTATCTGATGTGCTCTTATTAATAGGTAGCATACCTGACTCAAACCACATTAATTTTCCATAGCCCAAATATCAGTTCATGGCCCCCAGTACTCGCTGTTTAGTTGGTTATAGAGAGATTAATTTATCTTGCTGTTTGGCAAGATATGAGCAGTTCATGTGAAAATGCCTTTGTAGCCCACATCCATAGCATATGATTGGGTCCTTCTTTAGGAACAACATTAAGGTGGAGGCACTAGTTGTATTTGCTGTGGCACAAACACCAGGGAAGGAGGGCCTAGTAGCCCTGCCTTTTCACTGGAAACAAGTTTGTCTGTACTACAGTACCTATGGAGTGTCAATTATGGCTCCATTTTCAGTGGAGCCTCACTTGAACTGCAGGCATTGGACTGAGCAAGCAGATCATACTCAGAGGAAAACGACAGCTGCTGTCATTGGTTTACTCCTCTCTTGCAACTTGTCTGATGTGAAAACTTTAAACTTCATCATCACAGATACTGCTTCCATCAAATTATGAATAACTTATATTCCTAAGTGATGCTTTATGGTCTCACTTGTCCACCTCTCTGTGTTCTTTTCGAAAATTATGCCCTTGTATTAAATTTTACTTAAAGTTAATGTTATGATCTGGAACAAGTTAAAAGCTAAATGTTTCTAAAGTGTGTTAAAGCTACAAAAAGTACTCTAACAGGGGCAAATCAGGCTTTAAATACCAAAAAATAACATCAACAAAGCCAAATTTGCATATGCATGCAGCTTACATGTGTGACCTACGTCCACTGTGATCTGAGCACAAGACATGGCTTAAACTGGTCATTGTCTGATTTGCCAAAAGAACAAAAGAAAAGACAAACATCTATCTGGAAATATCAAGCTTTATTTTATGTAAGAATAGATGACTAATTGCTAGTTAGTGAAACCATGTATTGTGTGCATCAAAGAATTTAAAGTTGAGCTGGTTACTTGAGTGACTTTCTAAATCTTAGCTGAAATAAAATATAATACAGAACCTTCAAAATATTTTTGTATTAATTGGAGAGGGGCGGGGGCTCTAACATATGGTATAGTGCTGTACCATAGCATGTATACTACATGTTTCTCCCAGTTGTTGGGCATAAAGAGTTCACAATTTTTGTGTATATAAGTGTATTTAATTTTAACTATATAGCATTGATTAAGGAAGTAGCTAAGTACATTAATTTCACTCTATTTACCTACCAAACGGGTCATTCACTTAGGATATCATGTGTGATTTCTTGTAAGAAAGATTTTTGAGAAGTTTCTTTTGGTTTCTTTCACTAGTAGATCAGGTGATACTTTGAGTGTACAATGTACCTTATTTGTTGATGGTAGTGACCAACAGTGATGTGAAAAAGACAAGCATCCTGCAAACTAATATGATTATCGTTCTGAGTATATATAATGCTAGGTTTTTTTTAATCTGAAACAAACTTTTCACTGACTTCTAGCAGGTATTTCTGAGAGCTCTCAAACACTGTCTTGTATTTTGGTTGTGTTTGAAAGACAGTTTCACTTGATTTTCTGTGATTATTCTCTTTTTTTGATAAACTCAATCAAAGTCAGAGAATTTAGAGTAATTCTAAATGTAGATTTACTTATGCAAAACATTTTCTTTTGAACCTCCTTTTATTCTGCAGAACCTACCCGCTTACTATTAAGGGAAATCAATACACCTGAGAATACCAGAGATTAGGTAGAAAGGAGAAAAGTTTGGTGCCACAGAATTTGTTTTCATACAGTTTTTGTTTTTGTTTTGGCAAATGTATTTTTGTGTTTTTTCTAGGATTTCTGTTATTAAGCTTAAGACTTTATGAAATAACATGTTTCATAAGTTGAAAGACTTATAACTAGGAAGAAGAGTTGGTCAGTGAGGGAAGAGAGAACTTTCAGGTTTCAGAGAAGTCCTTGTCTGGACATTAGACTTTTGTCAGTGCTTCTTTCTTATTATGACCACAGAACTGGAAAAAACGTGGAAGAATCTGGCACATCCAGAATGGTTGATTGAGTTCTTCCCTGATGATGAACCTCAGTGTGTAGCAAGCATGGAGACTGTAGCTGATCATGGTGAATTGTGGCTTGGTGAGTCAAGTGTTTTCTGAAAATTATACCCTACCCTATATTTGAATGAGAATGACCAATCACGTGGATAGTACTAGTTGCTCTGGGTAAGTCTAATGTTACCTGTGAATTAAGGAACATTGAATTTAAACAGTCTAGTAGACGATCTCTGTGAAATCAAGAGAGATAAAAGTTCCAATCCAGTAAAATGGCAGTCCATCATCTAAGTACACACACACACACTATGTTTCGGTTTTCTATGATAATGCAGATTGTGCTTCTGCATTTTAGACTGTGTCCAGTCTCTTTCTTTCTTATGGTCTCAGGGACTCAGAGAAGCTCAGCATTACATAGTATTAATAGATAACTTGTTGGACCTCTTCTTTTTCAGTGGATCTATCCGATTACTCTAGGAATAATCAGTCTCACTTGAATATACCACAGAGTGGATAGGTAGAAGAAAATTTTTGTGATATGGCCACATGATAATATATTTTCTGTTTCTGTTTTAGGCTGATGTTTGTATTGCCGTTTACTCCTACATTTGTGTTTATTGAAGACTAAAGAGGCTTCATGTTATTGAAAAGGGCATTTTCCACAACTAAAATAATTTATGACCAAGAGGAAGAGTCAATCACTGATAAAGAATGGTTATACAAAAAGGTTCACGAATCTAAGAAAAGTCTTCTACTGGTCATTGGACTTTTGTCAATGTTGCAAAGGTCCATGGCTCTTATGTTATCAATGCCAAAGACCCAGGAAGATGAGCTGTCGATTTCTGGTGTACTCAGGATGATTATGATGATTCATGCTCTTTCTCTGATGATCAACCCCAGTACAATGGAAGAAGGGTGATTGAGAATCATCACATTGCTGTTACATCTAACAGGTCTGACACTGACTGGGGGTAGTTTGTATAATACCCATAAACGTTCACCAGCTAGAGTAACACAGACTCAGCTCTGGTCGAAGCCACTCAAGGATTGTAAGGAGAAAATGGAAGTCACGTTGGTGGATGACATCCTCCAGCAGGAGCTACTTCACTGACAGGTGATACAGCAGGCATCAGAAGGTGAACCATGGGTCAGTGGTGGGTTGCTCTGAGCTCAGAGGTATACTACCAAAGTAACCCTGGCTTATGGAAGAGCTGTGGTTGCATAAAGCCAATGGATGTGCTGCTGATGGCATCTTATTGCTCTGCTTCCTGAACCTGGGATCAACTGTTTATACTAGAGTTCAAAACCCTAAATATATTGATCATGCTGTACCTGTTCAGTTGAGGAAACTTTGGTCAAGTGATGGCTAAAAGTTGTGAGGGAATGGCTGTAACCATGACCACGGGTTCCTTGAACAAGGTAAAACAGAAGATTTGGACCATTTACTAAATTATTTGAGGCACGTGACTCTTGGAACAAATGGTTATAAGAGCAGGCTGTACAGTACGTGATCTTTGGTCCAGATGGTTTGATCCTAGATTCCATCAAGCATTTCAAGAGGAGCAACTTTGGAACAAGACAGTTGTTGCTGAGTCACACCAAATGTTCAACCCCATGTAAAAATTTAGCCAGTTTTTAGAAGAGGGGTATCACAGATAGTTTGACAACCTATGTGGATGACCTGTGCCATTTGCAGGGTAGGGTTTACCTTGCAATGACTTCAGTGGATTATGAGAGTATTCTCATTTAGAAGTTTCTGGAAATGATGTTCAGTGAAATTATGAGGTACCACCTGGGTGTGAAAGATATTCTCACCTTTAATGAAGAAGTTATGTTGCAGTGTGACACAAAATAGTAGCTTCAAACTGGTTGCAAGAGAGGAAAAATTCTGCAGTAATAGCTACAGTGAGTATAACTCAAACAGACTGTCTTACCCAGACAACTACATCATGCCAAGCTCAAGCCCAGCCGACAGTTAATAAATCACTCACACGTCATTGGGGTGTGACACAACCATGCTGTTCAATGAATGGAAATGCCTATCTTAGTTTGACTATAGTTTGTATGTCACAGTCTATGCTGGTGATGCTTTCACTTCATCCTGGAAGAGAGATGCAAAGTATTTACTTTGTCTGCGTAGTGTTAGATTACTTTTAAATGCACTGCTCATATCTTACTGAGCAATAAGGTAGACAAGGCTATCTGTTTCGACCAACGGCTCAGTAAATGCAGGACAACGAACTAAAGGTGGCAAAGAATGCTGCTACAGCTCCATGCATGAAATAAACTGCTTTCTCTCTGGAAAGCAAGCAGAATTAACTACTCGAGGGTGTTCTTGAAGTCCTGATATTGTTCTGCAGTTATTGATGATCAATTATCTAGCTTCACAGTGGAATGGTTATTGGCATGGTAAGCAAAGTGGAACTAATTGAAGCTAGTGGTGATGCTAAGGCTGCATCTGGGAGTAAGTAAATAGTTACCAACATGTCTGAAATTGATAGCTGAGGATTGCTCAGGCCACCTAGACTCAACACAGTGGTAGCAACTCAAAACTTGTTAACTGAATAAGCCAATGTTTTTATGGGACCAGATAGCCATTTGGGTAATTCATCAGTCACACAGCATCATATAGATGCAGACTTTCTTAGATCACTAAGAATGTATTTAGCACCGATGTAAAGCGGATTTTAAAAGCTTACAGCCTTCACAGGGTGCATTGTCTTCTCCAGTAGTGATTGTCAAATAAAAGAGGATAGTATGCCAAGTCCTGTATTGACTTCAGCCAGGTGAATTCAGTAATCCATGTTAATCCCTTTCCAATTCTGTAGATAGATTAATGTCTGGATGGTTTGGAAGGTACCTGTTGGTTTATCACTTTAGGCTTGGCATCAGGATACTGGAAAGTCAAACTGGATGATGAGAGGAGACCCAACACTGCATTCAGTACTCAAATGGTTTATATTAGTTTGCAACATATCAATCAGCCAGTGTAACATAATCACCACTTTCGAGAGGCTAATGAAGCTGACAATAAAGAAATTGCAACTGGAAAGTTGCCCGATCTCTGTCGACAATGGTTTGATGTTTGACCACATGTTTGAGTCTGCTGCTGAAAACCTGAGCATAATATGTCGTATATGGAGTGATTAAGGTCTGTGTTAGTTGACATACACAAGTTATGTACTTCATCAGTAAATCCCTCTGCCAAACACCAGTTTCTCTATAATTTAGTTCTAATCTTTTATGTTTTTATTTTTACTAAGCTTGTAAGAACTATTGAAAGTCGGGGAAAAGGATTGAAATTTAAATACTATGAATATAAAAAAATTAAATATCTAATGACATTTAGGATAGGAATTAGCTCATTCCCAAGGCCATTTATCTTTTGCAAATGGTATTATGCCTTCAATTTAATAGCTTTTTAATCGAGGTGTTTGTTCCATAAACTAAATGAATAATCTTACAGTAATATTGCATTTCTAAACAATGTTACAGATGTTATCTTTTTTCTTCGTGTTTGTTTACAGCAATGTTAAGTTGAAATTTAAAAAATATATATTGTTTCTTGTTTTAGACGACACGTTAACACTGTTATGTAATACCGTTTATAAGTATATTTCAAAGCTGGTATATAATACACATTTATATTTCTATCAATTCAGAATTACCCTAAAAAGGTTCACACATTATATCCAACGGCTAAGCATAATTTTTTCCATACTTGAGTTCTTCGTAATCTTATTTTGAGAACTAAATTCTATAATCATTAATAGTATGTTGATTGCTTTATAGACATAATTTTCTTCTGTATGACTCATTTAGTTTATCTTTAGAAAATTAGAAAAAATTAATCATGTCTTATTAGCTGATAGATAATTTCATTTATCTTGCAAAGCTTGAAGCGTATGCATATTATCATATTTTGTGTACATTTACTTAGGGGCTTCCGAACTTGGCACAAAGCCAACCGGTCTCAACTTCATCTCGGTCACTTTGAGGGAATATTCATATCCTTTCCAGAACTTCCAATTAACGCCCACGGCGTGTTCTTTGTATTTTCCTCGAAGATATAGACCGTTGAGATTAGCATCATGGCAAGCACTGTACCACCATGCTCCTTTGTAAGTCTCTGCACAGTTTTTTATCCATTTGTCGTTATCTCTGTCCTTGGTTGTAAATGGCATCCCGTTACTTGTAGCCATACCATCTCCTGAAAGAAAAGCTCAATTAAGTTATTTCAATAGAAAAATAAGTAATGTTCCTGATATTCCTGTGCATACCAATAAAATTATCAAGATTTCTTTTTAAAAAATTCCGATTTTTTTTCAATATTTCATTACACTAATGTTATTTTAAGTAGAAATTCGTAACCATAGAAGTTTAATAGCCAAAATTAAACTGATTGGAAATATATCGATGATGAGTATTGAATACATCAAAGTGTTAGAACATTTGCAAATGGTTTATTTGTAGTTAAACGCGAAGATACACAATGGGCTATCTGTGCTCTCCGCACCACTAGTATCGAAACCCGGATTCTAGCGTTGTAAGTCCGCAGACATATCGCTGTGCCACTGAGGGGCAATTGCAAATGAATGACATATGAAAAATAACACCCGAATAATATTAGTAGACGAAAGATAAGTTTTAAAATTGACGTATAGTGAAAATAAAAAGATTAATTAGAGTTTAACTGTACAAATGTATTGTGAATTATAAAGATAGAATTAAAAAAAAAGAGTGCGAAAAAAAAGGTAAGTAAAATATATAGCATATAGAAACCAGTATAACAGATAGACATTACCGAAGAAAAACAATTTGATGTGCAAGATATGTGAAATTAAGGTCAATGAAAACAACTCCGAAAAAAGCATAAATTAACATTAAAATAATATGAACTTCTCAAAGAACAATACAAAAATAAAGAACGTGAAAGTGAAAAAAGAGATTAACATATACCAAGAAACATACAGATAAAAAGTGAGTATGTAAGAATTACGTATATTGGAAGATTTTTGTTTGTGTGTTGTTAAGCGCAAAGTTACACAAAGTGTTATCTGTTCTCTTCCCACCGAGGGTATCAAAATTTGATTTTAGTGTTTTCAGCCCTCGGACTTACCCCTGAGCCACCTGGGTAACATTGGAAGAACCGGAAATTGAATAAAGTAAATGTTTTATTGATAACAAAATTAAAAATCAGAGTTTGCAATAAATGGATAGAAGTAATTAGATAGAGAATACGTGAAATACTTGTTAATAAATGTATGGACGTAAGTTAAGAAAGTGTAATACATAGAGAACACAAAGAAGTTTAGCGGATAGATAGTAAAAATATAGTAGTTTATATATAGAACTCAGAGAAGATTAGCGAATAGATAGTAAAAATATAGTAGGTTATTATATAGAACTCAGAGAAGATTAGCGAATAGATAGTAAAAATAAAGTAGGTTATATATAGAACTCAAAGAAGATTAACGAATAGACAGTAAAAATAAAATAGGTTATATATAGAACTCAAAGAAAATTAACGAATAGACAGAAGAAATAAAGTAGGTTATATATAGAACTCAGTGAAGAATACCGAATAGGTAGAGAAAATAAAGTGGTTATACATATAGAGAGAGAACTCAGAGAAGATTAGCGAATACATAGTAAAAATGAAGTAGGTTATATCTAGAACTCAGAGAAGCTTAGCGAATAGATAGTAATAATAAAATAGGTTAATATATAGAACTTAGAGAAAAATAGCGAATATATAGTAAAAATGAAGTAGTTTGTATATAGAAAATACGAGAAAAATTTGTTAATGGATGAGAAATAAAATGGATTAGGTAACAAAGAACGGGAACTAGGACGAACGTTGCAATAAAAAGAGGGCGATACAGAGAATAACACCTTGAAGAATGTGAATGGACCATGAATAATGATTGCCTTTAAATATAAATTGGGATTGTTCCCACGCATTAGAAAAAAAACAATTGTCAGATTCTTTGAAATGTTAAAAAGCAAAAGTAAAGTTACGTGTTCGAGTTAAGCTTACCTGCATCTCCTCTGTATGAATCGAAGGTCATGTTGTACTTATCCATTTCACTCCTGACAACAAATCCCAGATATTCAGCAAAACGCTTGTTTCCTTCAAAATCTTCTAGGTCAATACGTAAAAGTAATTTGTTCTGATTTGTTAGAGCGAAAATAGCATCATTTCCTACAAAAGGCAGAATAAAAGGCTTACAACCTTTAAGATTTGAAATACTAGAAAAATGTTGAATTTCAAATTCCAAATGCAAGGGTGGTGTTTAAGAAATTATTAAAATGATCATGAGCTAAGTATAGATAAATCATTCTGTATAACTTCAATAATACATTGAAAATGTTTACCCATTTCAATTGTTCAGTGGTAGGGCTGAGGCTTATAGCGCTAAAAGCCGGGTTTCGATACCCCTGGTTGGCACAGCACAGATAGCCGATTGTGTAGCTTGCGCTTAACAACAAACAAAATAATTTCGATTAGGCAGTATTGTTCTCTTTGTATAGCTGATATGTTCGATAATGTACTGATAAATACATACATGTTTCCTTGTAACAAAAGGAATTATATTAACACTAAGCCAGATGACGCATTTATAGAAAGTATTAATTTAAAACAAATATATTTAGAAATAACACTGCTCATTTAAAGCAACAACATTTTTCTTTAGACCACTGTATCATGGGAACACTACTTAGAGCATAGCTCAGCAACTATATTGCTGTTATTGTTTTCAGTGAAGCTAAGAAAACTGTAATTATATTTATAACTATGATGATAGTAGTGTTCCCATGGTAACTATGATGATATAACTATTAATTAATATAACTTCTACAGGGATTTTTACTTGAGCTAAATATAGTTTAGTGAACTAACTGGGATGATTAGGTTTCCTTTACGAATAGAACAGCATGAGCTTGTATCAAGTGAACACAAGACATTTTCAAGTATACTAGAAATGATAACAAAGCCCAATCATTGTGATATGTAATAACAAGAGGAATTCTATTTAAAAGTTTAGTATTGCTCAAATAGAATTCTTATTCTTATTACTTATCAGTTTAAACTCAGAAACGTTTCACGAATTCTGAAAGA
Organism: Limulus polyphemus; assembly: GCF_000517525.1. Lineage (NCBI taxonomy): Eukaryota > Metazoa > Arthropoda > Merostomata > Xiphosura > Limulidae > Limulus > Limulus polyphemus. The sequence goes on from NW_013666048.1 coordinate 90,880, forward strand.
ACATTTTCATCTCCTGCAACTGAACGATCGCCTTAAACAGATATTTCTTGAGGTTCCCATTGTCTCCTTCCGAAAAAACAGAACTCTAAACGATATCCTTGTTCACACAAAATTGAATTACATCCCACGTAAAAATGTTTGTCGTCCATGTAATAAAGCCCGTTGTCAAACCTGTAAGTTCATAAAAACCACTGACTCATTTTATGACAAGCACAATCAAAGAAACTTTAAAATATCCAAAGAAATCACTTGTGAAACAAAAAAACACCATTTATCTTATACAGTGTAAAAAATGCAATTACCAATATGTAGGACATACACAAACAACTCTAAGAAAACGTTTCAGCAACCATAAATCTTCCATTAACACTGAAAAAAGATCTCCCTGTTGCTCAACACTTTAACCAACCCGGTCATTCCATTAATGATGTTACTCTCATCGGCAAAACTAAAGCAGATATAGAAATAAAAGAAGCTTATTGGATTGCTAATCTAAACACTGTTCAACCTTTTGGAATTAGTCTAGATCCTGAAATCAGTGATCTCCGTTCATTGGTTTCATCTCTGTCAGAAAAATAATTTTTATTCTTTGCATATTTCTATCATGTAATGTGAACGCTGAATTTACTAAAACTTACTATTTATTTAAGATAATTTTACATACCTGTTTTTATAAATTTATTAGCATAACATATATTTTTCAATCAGTCTCCAGGTGTCACCTTTATTTTACTTAAACACTTAAGTATAGTTTTAAGTATACATATATTTATCCATTTCTAAAGTAAAATATCCCAAACACCTTTTCACATACACTTTCGCCATCGGCTAGACTGTACCGGAAATGAAATGCTTACAGCAGCACATAGAGAAATAGACTAAACATTTCCTGGAAAACCAGATGACCTTCATGACGTCACTAAACTCCCTTTATATATATCACTCATTCGATTACATCACTATTCCAAGTTTGCCCCTGAAGAATAAAGGTCCACCTTTCGAAAGCACTCGGGTTACAGGGTTTATATTCATTTCTATCAAGACTTCTTATACCTACGTGTTTTTCTAACGTCATAACTATTTTAATAATTATTAATTTTCGTTGGGATTTTTTTTTTACTTCCGGAAGTCTACTCATTTTATAGGAACAAAATGGTGAATAATACTGTTGCATTTTTAAGGTGTAATGTTAAATAAATTGTATGAACAAATAACTGCAGTTTTAAGATCTCCATTATTCATAATTGTGCTTGTACTCTCAATATAACACTAAGATAATACATTATACTGTTTCTTATCTAATTCTTAAGTAAACAAAACTAAAATTTCAGATGAACTATTTTTTATATTAAATAACGACTAGTTGACCCTTACAAAATATTGCATTAAACAATTTGTGAAAGACTGTTGAAAACAAGCCACTTTTTTTTCCATTTATACTTTGAGCAACTTTTTTTTTTTACTTGATGTATACCAGTTGTCATAAGATCTTTCATGGAGGGGGGGGGGTAGAAGATAGTTACAAAATATACATAAACACATAATTTTGAACACATTTTATATCAACTTGACCGATTGGCACATGCAGATATATGTAAGTATAAATATGGTTTTCATATAAAAAAATAACATTTTTCAAACCTACCTAACCAAAATTCAGCAGACAAATTACCAAATCCTTTTTTATATAAATCCCAGGGCTGATAGAATCCTTCGACATTATCCTTAAAATCTCCACGCCTTTGGATTACCTTTATAACAAAAACAAACAATTCGTTATTTTACAATATTGTAATAATTATTAGATAAATTCTTAACCATGAAGTGTATAGAAATATAACAAGTTATTGTGATAACTAAGTTTAAATAAACGATTTTCTTAAGTAGTGTCCATGTAACCTAATGCATGGCCAGGTGGTTAGGGCGCTTAACTTGCAATCTGAGGGTCGCCTTTTCAGCCGTGGGGACATTATAGTATTACAGTGAATCCCACTATTCGTTGGTAAAAGAGTAGCCCAAGGGTTAGCGGTTGGTGGTGATGACTAGCTGCCTTCCTTCTAGTCTTTCACTGCTAAATTAGGGACGGCTAGCGCAGATAGCTCTCGTGTAGCTTTGCGCGAAATTCAAACCAATTGTAACCTAACATACTTCCTCGTGCTTAAAAGATTTGTTCGCTGTTCTCGTTTTCAAGCAAGAATTTTATCGGCTAGAAATGTAAATTAATAGGTCAAACTATATTCATTAGAATTAATATAGTGTTGTAATTAAAAGACAAAGTGAACTATTAACCTTCTAAAATAGTTTAATATTTTACAATATATTATCTGATCTGAATAGCACTTGGTACTGGCATGGATGGCCTGGTGGTTAGGACACTCGACTAACAATCTGCTTGGTTGTGAGAGCAAATCCGGCACCCAACGTGTTTGCCCTTATAGCCATGGGGGCGTTATAATGTGACAGTCAGTACCACTATTCGTTGGTAAAAGAGTATGCCTAAGGCTGGAGGTGGCTTATGTTGACTATCACTAGCCCATCACTTCAAAATTAGGGCAGGCAAGCGCTGGTAGTCCTCGAGTAGCTTTGGGTTCCTGGGTGCATTATAAGACTGACAGTCAAATCCCACAATTCTATTAGAGTAGCTCACGAGTTGGATTTGGGTGGAGTTCATTGGCTAGCTGCCTTCCCTCTAGTCTAGTCTATCGTTTTAAAATTAGGAACGGCTAGCGCAGATAGCTCCAAGTAGATTTGCGCGAAATTTGACAAACAACAACCATTCATTAAATATAATATAATTTTTGACTGTAGGTCAGTACTAAATCATTTAAACGATGTACTGTAATTGTTAGCCAAATCGGTTTAAGATTATACTGTCTTGACTAAAATAGATAAAAGTCACATAAATGTTACTTCGAAATAGTCCAAGATTTATATAACAAATTTTACTCGCGAAAACATAATCGAAGCGGTGGATGAAATTTACTGAAGAGCGACATTATTTTCACTTTTTTCTTACGCAAAACTTATTTATCACTTTGATTATTTTTTCATCAGTAAAATATACACGTTTAAAAATATTATATCGATCTACTGCAATGACGGCGAACAGATTTCAATCACCTGTAGACTAACTCAAAGCTCACAAATTATTTACATTAAAAACGTATAGAAATATCAAAATATAAGAAACGGCTATATCGACTCACAGTCCATCCTCCACCAGAAGTATCCATATCACAAAATACGCTGATTGAATGATTAAGGAACGTAGGCCAAATTTTGTATACGCTACTTAATCGGTTTCCCTTGTAATAAAAACTGGCACAGTCATGTGGCAGGTTCTTACAGTTTACATCTTCTTCCACAAAAAAGTGAAGTTTTTTATCTGTACTTTCCGTGGGGCATACAGTACCTGTTTAAAAACTAATAGAATCAATCATTTGAAATCAATATTTTAATAATTTTAGTAGTTTTAATTTTTAATGTTTTGTCAATACAACTGAACTAGAGCCTAGTAAGTAAAGAATAATTATTAAGAGTACGAGTTTCTAATAATAATTAAGCTGCTTAACTAATATAGGACAGCGAACTGTTACATAATATTCAGTTCCTCAGTACACGCTCTCATGTGACGTCAGCACTTCTTCGGTTCAGTCTGTTTGTCTGTTTCTGGTATCAAGTAAGGAAGTTAGTCAATAGTATCCACCACTAACCCGTGAGCTAGTCTAATATAGTAGCGGTATTTGACTGTCACTCTCATAACGTACTCACGGTTTCAAAGTGTAGAGGGAAATTTTGCGACAACGACCCTCGGACCCGTAGTCAGACACGCTAACCACTGAACCATTGATTTAAGAGTTTGTACATTTGATACCAAAATCTTTGATGGCAAGGTCTTCTAATTATAGTCTCATTAGTGCTACTTGCTCTGTTGTTCTCAGAAACTACTATGTAGTACTCTCCTCTCAGATTGCATAAATTTGTAGTCAAATATATATATATATATATATATATTGTTGTCGTCAGCGAGGTC
>NW_013666048.1:95912-96473 GCF_000517525.1 Limulus polyphemus
GGGGAATAATGTGCGTTAAGGTAGTGAGTAATTGATCTGCAGTGAGAAAGTATTGTTGAAGTTAACGTTCGTTATAGCGTTTGTTTTAGCGCGAATGTTGAAATCAAGTGTATCGTGAAGTTATATTCAGGAAGAATAAACCAGTTTTATTAAGTAAGGACTTGTGTCGTTAAAGTTTCGTCGGAACGAAGTTACAGAAAATCAATTAACTAACGACTGGAGGTGTAACAAATTGGTGTCAGAAGTGGGATAAAAAAATGGAAACGAGAAGCGGCAAATCAAACTACAGCATAGCAGACTTGATGGCAGCAATACAAGAGCACCAAAAGAAACAAGAAGAACGAGAAGAGAAATTACAACAGTTGTTAGAAGAAAAAGAAAAGAAACAAGAACGAGAAGAGAAATTACAACAGTTGTTAGAGGAAACAAGAAAAGAAACAAGAAGAGGAGAGATTACAACAGTTGTTGGAGGAAAAAGAAAAGAAACAAGACGAACGAGAAAAGAAACAAGAAAAAAAATTACAGCAGTGGCAACTGGAATAAGAAAGGAAACAAGAAGTA
>NW_013666048.1:97404-102164 GCF_000517525.1 Limulus polyphemus
ACCAACGAATAGTGGGATTGAACGTCACATTATAACGCCCCCACGGCTGAAAGGGCGATTTTAAGGAAACAGAAGAAATGTAAGAGCAGGTATTATATCCTCTGTGGTTACATCAAAAATATCTATCTATAACAAAAATAAGTTAAGACTTTTAGTCTTTTCGTTTCATTATTTGATTATTATTATTATATTTTCTCTATTTTTAATGTAAACAGAACGTTAGATATCGCTTTAGTAGTTATATTACTCTCCTGCTATTTAAGAATATCTCCAACTAAAACTGATATTTTTACAAACTCGCTAGGTCAAAAACAAATAGCATCTCACATATGGGACAAGCAAATAAAATTTAGGTATTATCTACATAAGGAAGAATGATGGAGCACTCACTTCTGCTCCTAATTTAGAAGTTCTAATTTCGTTTTAAATGCGAGACTTGCAAATAGAGGTTAATTCCAATGGCTGGTGTACACCAGTGTTTCCCATCCTTGGCGGTACCGCCCCCTAGTGGGCGTTTAAAAAATTCAGGGGGTAGCAACTTTAAGAGAGCGGTGGGGGGGGGGGGAGAGAAACGTTTTGAGGGTCTCAAAGTTACAGTTGTTAAAATTAACCATAAGAATTGACTATTGTTGCCTTACAATTTTCATTTATTGGTGTGTTTACGTGTTTTACGCTCACCAAAAAGAAACCTATCATTCTATAGGTATTTGAAGAACTTGTAGCAATCCGCCACAATTTAATTCTTCGTATTGTTATCTGACACTGGGTAGCTTGTACATAATTGAATAAGTAGAGTTGTGTAAACATTTGTTTTTCAATTAGGTCTAAATATTTATTTGAAGGGGGCTTCAACGCTCATTGTTTGCTGAAGGGGACGCTGCGGCGAAAAGGGTTGGGAAACACTGGTGTACACAAAAGAATGTTAAGTCCTACGTACGAGATACTGTATTTGTGGGACCGTTCCTGTATTGCACTTACATAATAGTTGTATTTCTCTGTCCAATAATTTTGAAGCTACTTGTTGTTTAGTTTAGTTGTTTGAAATTAAATTTTATTGTATAGAAATGCTGTTGTGTTGAACTCTTTATCCTTTGCCTGCCCCCGGTTTAAGGACTTACAACACTAACATACATGATTTGTTTCCCTGCGGTGGACACAGCAGATAGCCCAATGTAGCTTTACTCTAACAAACAAACTTTTCTTTGCCCTTCCAACGGTTCAGCGGCAAGTCTGCAGGCTTATGACGCTAAAAATCAAATTTCGATACCCGTGGTGGGCAGAGCACAGATAACCCATTTTATAGTTTTCTGCTTAAAACAAACAAACAAACAAGCTCTTTCATTTAGATAATAAAATTAACATAAATGCTATGGTTTCTTTATACATGTATATATATATGTGTGTGTGTGTGTGTGTGTGTGTATTTATTTAATTTGTTACTTACATAATGTTTTTGCACGTAACCCAAATAAATGTGAGTATTTCAATGTAGGTAAAACTTTAGAGAACAGTGTGCACTCAATAACAAAAGTCATTAATGCATAATGGACTAATTATGCAATCATAACACTGATCTTACCTTCTATATTGGCTATTTTCTCTTTTGCCAGATTGTTCAATTCTGAGAGAGAATCTACTATCCCTTCTAAAGCTCCAACATTGGTACAGGTTGTATGGTGATGTTGGACGCTACCGGTACTGAAGACTAAAATGGTTGAAAAGAGGACTATTTTCTTCAAGATTACAGCATACTCCATTTTCCAGTTTAGCTTACTCGAAGGCTAAAATCCTGTATGTGTCTGGTCAACCAGCAACTTCATTTTATCTCCTAGAATAAACTCTGAAATCATACAACTTTTTGCTAGTTTATCTGAGTTCCATGATTTCTGAGAATAAAAAATAATGTTACGCTAAACACGAGTCCCCCTTGAATTCAGTCTAGACATTGAAACATTGGAAGTGCTGTAAGATCCCGTGTTCAGATATCCTAGAACTGTAAGAACTTTCTGTTTTGACCAAAAGGTCAAACTTAATGGAGACAAAGTGGTTTCGTTTGATAAAAACTTCATTAGAAGATGTTGCTTATGTAGATAATAGTGGTGATAAAACATTGCACTAAATGTTAAACACATTTTTCTTTCTTGAAATAACCAAGTATGCGCAAATGTATATCCACTAAACACTTTGCATTCTTTTGTTTTCATTTCTAAAGCTTTCTGTGGGAATCTGTGTGCCAGAGCTCTAGGCTTTGTTTGTTTGTTTGTAGTTAAGCACAAAATTACAGAATGGGTTATCTGTGATGTACCCACTACGGGTATTGAAACCCAGTTTTTAGCATTTTAAGTCCGCATACTTACCATTGTATCACTGGGGTGGGACAAAACTCTAAGCAAATAGAAATACATTTCATACCGCTTTGAAAGAGTTTGTGAAGTATTTTATTCTTATTGTAATATTCAAAGAGTATAAAATTACTTTCTGAGATCGCTACGACTAACAGTTAATTTTAAAAGATAATTATGGTTACACAAAAGTAATCTAAGTCATTAGTATAGGTACACTGAGTTAACTGCATGGTTAGGGAGCGATCAATAAACTTAGTGGTATAAGATGTGATTGCAGAATTGTATCGAACACGATTTAAGCCTTTCGCTGTACATTAGATCCGTACTCCTCTCATTAAGAGCTATTCATTTATTTAGTCCTTTATGTTCTCAGTATTAACACTACCTTTTAACCTTTTTACCATCATTCACGTAGTTAACTCTTAGTGTTATAAGTCACGTTTTTAATCATATGAATGTCAATTACATATTTAATTTATTATAACAAGTAATAAAGTCAATACTTTCGCTGCCAGTCACGTACTTAAATCTCATTGTTAAGTAAATCATTAACATATTATTATTATTTAAATATTCAACCTTTCATATAAAACACATCCTGCATTAAGAAATACTATCTTAATCCTTTCACTACTAGTTATTTCCTAAGTTCATTCGTACAATTAAGTTACTTTCTTAATATTCACATGATAAGCTATATCCTTAATCATCTCACCATCAACCATGTTCTTATTTATTTGTGCTATCGTCTAGATTGCTAACTCTTCCTGCAACTGATTAATCTTCAATCCTCTCACTGGCAATTATATCCTTACCATTCTCACTTTTAGTTGGGTCCTTAACTCCCTCACTAGCAGCTAAGTCCTTAACCCTTTCATTAGTATCTAAATCCTTAGCCCTCTCTCTCTAACAGCTAAGTCCTTAACCCTTTCACTAATAGCTAGATCCTTAACTCCCTTACTAGCAGCTAATTGTTTAGCCCTTTCACTGGTAGCTAGATCCTTAACTCTCTCTCTAGCAGCTAAGTCCTTAACCCTTTCACTAAAGCTAGATCCTTAACTCTCTCACCAGCAGCTAATTCCTTAACCTTCTCACTAATAGCTAGATCCTTAACTCTCTCTCTAGCAGCTAAGTCCTTAACCCTTTCACTAAAGCTAGATCCTTAACTCTCTCACCAGCAGCTAATTCCTTAACCTTCTCACTAATAGCTAGATCCTTCCCCCTCTCACTGTCAAACTATCAACTATGATATTAATTTTGTGTAGTTGGCTATGTTGTTGATTATTCTCACTCCTGGTTAATCCTTTAACTAGAATTAAAAAGGCCCTTAAACTTTTAACTATGTAATAAATTGCATCCTTAATCCTTTTACTAGTGGCTTAGTCATTAATTCTTTAACGATTAACATTATCAACACATTCTAGGTTTTAAATCTTTTCATTTTAAGATACTTTCCTAACTGTCTTACTACAAAAAGGAACTTTAATTTTCATTATTATTGGCTTCCTTCTTAGCCTTCTTATTGTCAATAATATATATATATACATTTAACTACTAGCTAAAATATTAACAGTATTATATAATTACTTTGTCATTTCTTACTTAATTATTGTCTAAATAGTTAATTCCTCCATTCATAACTAGTTACTTCCTTAACCCTTTTAATGTACTGATTAAGTTCAAAAAGTCCAAACTTTTTCCCTACTAGTTAGATTTGTGTATCTTTGCTCTACCAGAGAGATCTATATTTTTCATTCGCTCTTATATTTTTTTATATTTTTGTTTTCTTGCTTCCTTATTTAATTTTCTGTCTTATCAATACAGGTTTCGTTGTTAAATTTTTGTTTACCTGGTGGGATTTTTGATTATTTTACTCGAACAAAATGAAGAAACATCTTTAATGAAAGAAAACCGCTTGATGTGCAAATGATGCACACATATAAGCATCCAGGGTCTTAATCCTACACAATTTTCAACTTACTTTCTAAATATTTAATATTAAAACAATTTCTTACTGGGTTTGCTTCTTAATTTTTGAAATCGGGGTAGGACACCAACGATTGGGAGCACCTTATTAGTGATAATTGAATTCAAAACTAAAACAGCGAATGCCCAAGTCTCTACTCCCCATTCAAAGAGGCACTGCGTTACCGAGTCAAAATTGGGGGGGCACGTGCCCCCCATCCGCCGCTTGTGCTATAGAGGCTTTAACTTTCAGGCTTTCTTCGGCTACATGACCTTCATCATAATTAGAGGTTGTTAACATTTCAGCTATTGATAGAGGCTTAAACTTACTTTTCTTAGCTTAGCATTTACTTTCCTCTCTATTTTACTGTGCACCCCTTTTTAACAAGAATGTTCAATCATAGCAGGCAAAATCAATAAAAAAATACGGGAAAATAATTCCTTCAGTAT
>NW_013666048.1:102485-119316 GCF_000517525.1 Limulus polyphemus
CAAAGCAGTTACCCACAGCCGTAGTTAGCAATGAGGTCAGCGAAGTCCGGACCTCGGTTATAATATTTGAAATGAAATGTAACGTACTGTTTAATTTTACACCCATATGTAAAATATATTCAATATGTAATACTGACCCTACGTGCCTGTCAGTGTTTGAACCTCTGATAAATTTTCACTATAGCTACGGCCATGCAATCATCCCTAATATATTGACATAAATTATAAGTGTTAAAGTAACCTTGTAGTAGAAATAAATATCAAAATATAAATATTTTATAAATTGAATATATTACCTTTTTAAGATTATAAAGAGGACGCTAGTCATTTAAGTCACCTATAATTGAAAAATGACTAACTTTAACTAGTGATTTGTTCAATATACCAGGACCGAAAGACCAGCTTCAAGTTAACTGGGCTGATTATTTTTTTAATTTTTTTTTGTGGGTCTAAGCACTCAACTCCTAACCCCCAATTTGAATACGTTTTGTCAGAGAGAAGGTTGGGTTTGTAATTATTACAGAACTATCAGGGTAAGGGTTTATAGTTCTACCATCATTTTGTAATTTTAAAGGGTGGAGGTTGGGAGTCACACAAATCTAGAATTTTGGGAGGTTTATTTCTTCTACAACTATAATTTATGTCAATACAGGGTGTTCGATATAATTGAGACCATGGGTGATTTGCTGCTTTTCTCAATTTCAGATGCGGGACGATTTATGGCTCTGTCAAAGCACGACAAAGTCGAGTTAATTCAATTACAAGGACAACATGAGGAACACATTATGTAAAATTCGTTAATGTGCCTATGGTTCCAGACTCTTCGGTCACCCTGAATATTAGGGGCGACTGCCTTCACACAAGTGGCTACAGATAGCGAAAGGGAGTAGGAGTTGAGACGTTGTGGGTTAAAGCACTCAACTCCTAACCCCTAATTTGATCTTCCATAATGGCTAACTAGTTTGACATTTGCGTTTGGATCATGCCTCTCCTTCTAGAATTAGCTCTCATAAAATCTCAGCGGTTTGTTTACTTAATTCAAACATTGTATAACGCATATATCAACACTCATTAAACATTTAAATTATCAAAGCCTTAGATAAGGAACAGTAGAGGCACTGATAAGAAACGTGTTTCGATGGTTGCAGTTAAAAATTACACAAGCATATGCTTAATGCAACTTCCTGGGAGGTTTATCTCTGCAACATAATTTATTTCGTTTCTTAGAGCAGAATTAATGACAAAAAGTGCTGCAGACACAATATCAAGGAAGTAGGGTTAAAGAGCCTCGTTGGGAAATTACAGGGTAAATTCAAGTACTTGTGTTAAAACTAAGTGTGTAGAACAAAACTAATTCTAAAAAACTGTTGCAATGAACAATGTGGTTAAGCATTCAGAACAAAATTATTTTTAAACAAAAAGTAAAATCTTTTAAAGTGAAGAATGCAATAAAACAACGACAAGTTCGAGTGATAATCGTGTATGAAAAATGTTTTACCTTCTCTACTTTTTTCTCTACATATACATTTGATGGAATTAAGTCAGCTTCGGCCAATTAAACAGCTAAACGAAAGTTAAAATAAAGTAAAATAAATCTACAACACTCGGCGTTTTTACTTCATCATATCTTTTTTGTACAAATTGCTTTAAACCAGCTGAAATTATTAAATCAAATAAAAATGTTTTTAATCCTTTGAAAGTTAAAACTACCATTCAAAACACTGTAGATTACTACTTTAATATGAACATACGTGTTTAAAGTCCTAATTATATTTTTTGAAAATTCAGCTTAGAAATTAAACTAACAAACTGTAAGTTTCAATTAAAATGTCATTTAAGTGCTTATACGGTTAGAACCAAAACATACCAAGACATACCTGTGTGATCAGACTATTCAAACGGGTACACTGGAAAACTGTCATTCTCGTACACTATAAACGGATATGCAAAATAAGCAGGGAGAACCAATGTGTCTTGGATATGACAGTTTTATAAAATGTAGCCTTTTTCAATGGAAACTAAGGCGGGGTAGTTATCAAGATTTACAGTCGTCAGACAGAGCATGTCTGGACGTGGAGACATGGACTGTAACGACATGATGATGGTCTAAAATCGTTTCAATAAAACTTACTCATCCTCTATATAACAAATATACATGTGGATCAACTTCAGCTATGTAAAGATGTCCTTCGAGGTTAATTAGAAAACAAAACAAACTAACTAAAAAATAAAAATATCCAAAACTGCATTAGTTCAGAGGAATCACCAGGGGTGCGAAATCCCCCCCCCCTTTTGAACTACAAATAAACCTTAATTCTACGAGTCTCCATGTCTATTTCCAGTTTAACAGCGAAACCAATATTCTCAACACCACAACAATGTATTCAAACATGCTGAAAGGCAAGCAGTCCGGTTTCTCATTACAATATGAGTGCACCATCTCGTTCCACACTGTAGTGACCAAGTAAACACTATACTATAAGATCACGCTTTGGCCAGGATATGTTCTTTACATTTTCAATTACTCTGTGGTAACTAAATACTCCTTAGAAGATTGTGACTGCTTACACCAATATATTCCTACCTAATTCGATATCGTACGAAATTAAATGGTAGTATATCTATCTTATACAATATGTTGCAAAATAGTTATTAAAAAGGAATTTACATGCATATAACTGTAACGTACACATAAACTTAATTTGATTAATGAGCGGGTCATTTATGTTTGAAACTTGCATGAATATTTATTTCAACACAGAAATGTAGAATTTTTAGTAATTCTGAAAATTCCGTTTTGAACGAAAGCACTTACATTAGATAAAGAATTAAGGCATTTATCTAGCTAAGAAGTACCATAAACAGCTACAGATCCACACTCTAAAGAAAAGTCTGACGAAACCCATGTATAATTGGTTTCACGCTTTAGTTTACCTGTCACTGAGGTGCTTCTCAATATAGCCCACAAATATTATTAGCGGAGTGTACCAAAGAGCTTCATGAATGGTTTTTCCAGTTGTTTTAACGCAATTTGTATCATGATTGATGTTGACTCTACAATATACACAGATTTTGTTCAACAGAATCTCTTATCTTCTTCTCTGAGTAATTGAATTAATTCAGAGGATTAAACGCACTTTATAAGGACCGCTTGCACATGCTAATTTATTGGCGTGTCGCCACAGACGCGAGCCAAAACGTCAAGGGCGACATATTTATCATCTATATATTTGATTCACAGCGAATTCCTGATCATTTGATAGGGCAATTTAACCAGGTTCCGTTATGGTTTAAATGTATTTATTACAGCCTTTTTAGAGGCAAAATATTCAACATTTCGAAGAAAGAACCCTTCAATACTCTTCATGGAGGCAGGAAATCTCTCACAGAATGCAAAAAAAGTTTAGGAGAGCATCGGACTCCAAATCCACACTACAAGTCGTTCACGCAGGTCTGTAAAAAGTTTGTCAAGATGTGTGTTCTAAAACTGATCTCGCCTTATTTCGCAGAAGTTTTACAATAGGAACTGTGGTGTCAAGGCCATCAAACTGAGTACGGTCGACTATATAGGAAGAGGTTTCGGAGGGAGGGGACTTTAATCTTAAAGGTCGTTCTTATAAGGGCATAATTAACCCTCAGTACAGTCGAAAAATACTATGCTGTCAGTTTCGCAATTCTCGATAAATCTGTTGTTGTTTTAACGCAAAGTTACACAATGGGCTATCTGCGCTCTGTCCATTGCTGGAATTGAACCCTGGATTTTAGCATTCCATATCCGAAAATTTACAGCTGACCCACCGGGAGACTCTTGATAAACCTGTGATTAAATTTGCACCTTTATTAACATCATTCATTGGATAAGGAGATGCCCAAACAGATCAAAAATTAAGAGTTAAATGCAAATTTACAGCAATTTCCTATTTACGGTACGTACACAGAGAATCACATTAAAACATTTTTCAGAGATTAAAAACCAGTTGGAGTTTGTATTTCCAAAAAGATAAGTATAACCTATTGTTATTTTAAATACTCAATAACAAATTCTTTGGGATAAGTATGATCTTGAAAAAAATGGTGACAGCAATATTATTCCTTAATCTACCGTTTGTAAAAGAAAAAAGATAAACATTAAACAAACATTAATTATTTCGTAATTTTAACCAATTTCGATTCCAAATATTTAATCGAAATTATTTTTGGTGTACATAACTTATGAATAGACTTAATGCGAAGTATTTGTTTGTTTTAAACACATAGGTGCACAATGGACTATTTACGATATGTCACCGGCAGAAATCGAATCCCGAATTTTAGCGGTACATGCCCTTACACTTAACGTTGAGCCACTGCGGTGGGGGCAGACTATACGTGACGAAAATTATATCCTAGCCTATAAGGTTTAATTATTTTAACGTCCAGATATAATTGTACCTCAGGCTTTATAGCTTTTTTTTTTTAATTTTACTGTTTTACATGGCCAAAGATTTCACATGCTATACATACGTGTTGGCGTTAAGTGTAAAAGAGGCATTTTATTTTTGATTGGTCAAAGCTAAATAATAGGCTGTATTTTGAGGCTATTGAAGTAACGTATTTGGGAATATGTGTAGCCGAAGGTCATGTGGACTTAGTACAATCTGAAGGTGAGGGAAATTACACAGTTACTGTTTGCACGTGGAAGCTATTTTAATTAATTGTGTGTACATGTGTACGTGTGGATATGAAAGATAAGTATTTTGATATAAATGGCATATGGTAGTATGAATTTGACGTTGAACACTCTGTGTGTAGACAGGGGCGTATTAGCCAATAGACTTTCAAGTTTCGGGTCTACAATGCAACAGTTTGAGGGGTGCATCCTAGGGACAAAAATTTCAAAATATATTTGAAAAACAAATTTCCATACATTTCATTGCATTTTGATTTATTGGTTTTTTGTGTTGGTGGATAATTTTCCTGGTGAGTCATTCGAGAAGGAAGTGACACACTAAAACTGTGGGCCTAGAGCGCCAGTTAACCTTAATACGCCACTGTATGTGGACAGATGAAAGTTATGGAATTTTACTCAACTTATCTATATACTGGAGGAATATATGAGAATTAAGGAGTTTGTACAAGTTAGAAATCTGGGAGTTACAAACTTAGTACTGTACTTGTAATGAGAGAATTTGTAAATTGATAAAAGTTAACGTAAGGATAAAAACGACAAGGAGCTTATATCGTTAGTAGATATGACACTTGAAGGATTGTTCGACGTGTTAAAGTTTGTTTGCTGTTAAGCAGAAAGCTACACAATAGGCTAATTGTACTGTACCCAAGAAACCCGTTTTTTAGCGTTATAAGTCTTCAGACTAACTGCTGCGCCACTGTATGGCTCATGCTAAAGAAAGTAAAACTGATACTGTTAGTGTGAAATATCTCGACCACTACTATGTCTGCCTTATCTCAGCCTGACTAATAAGCCATGGTATTAGGCGAAAGGTCTCGTCGGCACTGGTTATAGCAGATATAGTGTGATTGATATATTCTTATAAATACCTGTGAAGTAGTATGCACTGTGTTGGAATATGTGTTATTTAACTATTGTTATAGAGACGGATATTAGTCATATGTGTGTGTGTGCAAACATGATAACATACAGGGTCCGCCAAAAGAAATGTGGGTATTCAAAACTGCAATAATCGACCACAACAATTGTTGGTATAATTTGTGTTTATTATTTATCAAACTGTAGTTCAATGAGATTTCATGTAACCACTAAGTACGCTAAATAATGTCCGGTAGGTGTCCACCAAGAACTCCTACTAACGTGCTCTAAGATTGACACCTTCCATTGCAGAATCAGAGTTTCACGCGTAAGGCTATTAATTTCTATCATTATGTTGTCTGTCAAATTCTGTAGTGTCCGTGGTTTGTTGATATCTATTCAAAAAACACCTTAGGTGTGAAAAAAGGTACAGCCAAAAAAAGGATTCAACGTGCGACTTAAAGGAATGAAATTAGAATTGGTGGCCAAACTGGTAGCTACACTTATAGCACTGATAAACATTTTACAGCAAATATTCATTCATTAGTTAGCCAGGCCGCATTTCTTGTTCAACTTTTGGCATGATGGTGTGGAAAATAAAATATGTGTACTTTTGGTGCGAAGAAAAAAAGTAGGATGAAACTAAATTAAAATTGGAGATGTTATATCTCAGGTATTTCTTAATGGGTTACCTTGAAATTTGGTATGTGAAGTAAGAGTCCAGTAGAGCATATCCACTGAAAATATGTGATAGTTTGGATTTCCATATTCCGAACTACAGAAGATGGAAAATCGCTAAACTATCACTCCTGTTAATAACATTACGATAATTTACCCGAATAAGGAACATTTCACTTAACACTATATACCATTGATCCTCTTGCTGTATGATAGACGGTTCCATTTTGTTAAAACCACAGTTACCGTTGATGACATGTTCAGAAGGAGCAACGTTAACATCAAGTTCTCGATGGCATGCTCTTGAAGCAGCAATGATAAAACTCAACAATAAGAGAAACGTTGTTGGATTTCCCACCCGTTAATATTTAAAATTTGAACCCTGAAAACAACAGACAACTTTTTCATTAATACTTTGGAAAGTTTAACTATATAAAATCCCTACACTTCTTTTGGCGGACCCTGTAGAAACTCAACGTGTATCTGATAATTTATGAAAATATCAGAGAGCGAGGTAGCGATCCCTATGTAGGGATTGGTCCGGTTAAAAATGGCGGCCTGTACATTGCGTATGGTAGCATATCTAGTACTTCGGTAAAACCCAGCCAAAGGAATAGAGACGAAAAGTCCCTTTAACTAATCAAATACAAAACTGCCTCTAAAGTTCGGCTAATCTTCCTTGACGTCTAGAAAACGGGCCGCAAAAAACATCGATTTTCTTCTTCTCCATCAGCTGTAACTCGTAAACCACTGAATAACCTACGACCAGCCTACACACCAAAACACTTCACTGCTACCTAGGATGGGCCTTTTTATACCTAGAGCAGCAAGTGATTTGCGATAGGTTAGTTACAGCTCAAAGTGCTGATCCCGGTCTCTAATCAGTAAGCCATTTTGTGCGTCATATGGAAATAGATAATATACCGTATACCCCTTACCGCGCCGCACAGTATCCAGATAATTACTTATATTTCTTCAAGAAGTAACGTTTATAGATTATATTATAAAATAGAACTGAATAAGTTGGTGAAATGGTGTCTTCCACCTAGAAGTTACAGCCACATTGAAAGGCAAGACTCATTCCTGCATTCCGTCACTCATACACTGGACTCACAGGGTAGATGCACATATACGTTAGATGGTGAAATGTAAGATTTTCCTCCCATCCTAAATGATCTCTAGTTTCTGATTTTTTTCCATCCCTACATCCCAACAATTCTAAAGTAATATTTTTCGTTACTAGTACATATATAGTAAAGTAAATACAAACAATACACGCGTGCCTTTCCTTGGTCTCAAAATATAACTTAAACCTGATGATCACGTGTAAACGATATTTGTAAATCAGTTTTGTTAGTGTTGCCTATCTAGAAGGAACAGGAAAAAAGTATCATTACAAGTAGTAATGCTCCCCTCCAAGTGGCTCAGCGGTAAGTCTGACGGATTATAGCGCTAAAAACTGGGTTTCGATACTTGTGGTGGGCACAACACAGATAGCCATTGTGTAGCTTTGCGCTTAACAACAAACAAACAATGTTCGTGTTAGATAAACGTGTCATTCTGCTCTATAGTAAAACCATAAACTTAGACCTATTATGTGTATTTGGTGCAAATGAGAATAAAAAACAATGTTGCAATCAAATTTCACTTCAAGTGCTAAAAGGAGATGAAAAATAAATTCGTATATTTGGTAACAGCTTCTTAACATGATCAAGTGTATGTTAATTTTATATTTCATTCCTTGGTTTGTCTGACCTCTCTCTGTAATTTACCAAAAACAGAATGTGTCATTAATTTAGTAATTAATTATTCAATAACTTACCAAGAGCAGAAAGTATCTATATTTCAGTAAATAGTTATTCAACTACGCATCAAGGTCACTGAGACAAGAACGCAATAGAAACATCGAATTTCTGAACTGCCAGTTTCTCGACAACACAAGGAAATGTGCAACTATATGCCACCATACAGCTGGTTAACAGATTTGAATACCTATGTTTCACGAAGCCCTGCTTTCTAACAACTGATATAATGTACGACTATGTTCCAATAATTCATACTTCTCCACAACACCCATATGTAACACTGTTCTAATAGTATTCACTTTCTAACAACAGAAATCAAATGTAACTAAGTGTCAACAAAAGCATGTGTAACTATTTTCCAACAGTCATGTAACTAACTATGTTCCAGCTGTTCTAATTTTGTAACAAAAGTAAGCATACGTAACTATGTTCCAACAGTACTCATTTTGTGCTTTCTGTTGTTACAAAATGAGTACTGTTGGAACATAGTTACGTATGCTTACTGTTGTTACAAGTAACTATGCTCCAACAGTACTCATTTTGTAAGAACAGAAACATATACAACTATATTCCAACAGTTTCACTTTGTAAAATCAAAAGGCATCCGTAGCTATGTTTCAGCAGTCCTTATTCTGCGAAAATATAGAAAAAAACACATAATCATTCTGCAATAGCCCAGCCCTCAACAACATATACGAATTTGTAGCTATGTTCCAGGAAATGATGTATCTTCCTAACTACTCCTGTATTTTGCAACCAACTACGCGTAGATCTATTGATTATACAGAAGCTATGTAGGTTTTGTAATTTTTTAAGCTAAAACATAAACTTCATAAAGGACAGTTATTTCTAACGGAATAGATCAACTGTTTGTGTGAGCACTTTATAAAAATAGAAGTACTTATAATTCTAATTTTCTATGTTAACCTTATCTCAAACTTAGTCCATACGATTGATCGCAATACTTGATCGAACAGATCAACATTCGCTTTCACTGACTGCCCGAAAATATTGATCCCCTAACATTTTTATTCGAATACAAACCGAGAGAAACGTAAAATCGAGCAATAAAAGTTATTTTATATGCACTTCTGCTTTCAAATTAGTTTTATGCAATAAATTATAATAAATACAAAGTTACGGAGACAATTTTTATATAAATATTCCACATATGAGTACGTATCTTTTGACATCGGAAGTGTGCATAGATTCAAGTTCACTGACCTGCCGTAAGGTGAACACCTTGTACACAACAACCACAAAGCCAGGCGGTTATTAGTGCACGGAGCCTTCCGAACTTATGTTCTTTCAGCGAACTGTAGAAGATAAATTATAACAACTTTTGAGGTTAGTTTATTTTAAAAACGAACTTGTTGTGTGTGGTACAAACATTTAAAGTGTGTAAGCTATTTTGATCCCAATTTTTATATATAAGTTCAAGCAGTGTGCATAATGTAATCTAATCTTACCGTCTCTGTTCTCATATGAAAATGAGCCAGCTATGGCTGACGAGTGTGTTTATTTTTTTTAACACTTTGTTTACATGTTGTTTAATTAAGTTGCGCTCCCCATCCTTTATGGAAATATAGATGTGGCCTTCTATTATTACTTTGAGTCTCGTGTAATGTTGATTAACTATATGTTTGCAGTAATTATGGTTGTGTAACTCTCATCGATGTTGATGGAGAGCTTCTATTATCCCTAACTATACTCTTTTAGTATATTAAAATTCAATTTTCTATTCTATTCAGAATAAAGCTAACTTCTACTAGAGGTAATTACAATCCATATGGCTGAGTTATAGTTTATAGTTGTAACCATTTAAAGTTACGTTTTTCAGTTTTTATCCTATTTTGTTTGAAAGTATTAAGTTCAAATTGCATAGTTGTGCAGCATAACACGTTTTTAGTACTTTAACAATAATTTGATGCTCAGTAAGCTATGACTTCAATTTTTGTACACTCTCTTCCTAGACATAGAATTTTATTTTCGTTACCTGTTTTTTGTTTTTCTTCCCTTTTATTATTGTAAAATATTTAAATGTACAATTAAGGGATTCTCTTCACATTTTATTAATTGTCTTTGTCTTTTCACAGAACCAATGTTATCCTGGTTTCTGTTGTATGCTGTGCTCTCTAGAGATTAAATGGAAACCAAGTGTTTGCTTCCATAAAAGACGCGAAGTTTGCAAAAAATTCAAAGCACTACACAAACACGGATATATATATATATACATATTTGAGTGTATAAGCTTACTAATTAAAGAATGAATGATGATATGAGATGGAGATTTTTCGTTACTAAAATAAGACTACAGATTTGGTTAATATGCATAGTTGGGAAAGGTAATAATAATTGAGAATAATTTTTAGTTTCGTTTTTATGTAATAAAATGTTGGCCCCCCAGTGGCATAACAGCATGTCTGCTGACTGCAACGCTAGCAACCGGGTTTCGATACCCGTGGTGGGCAGAGCACAGATAGTCCATTATGTAGCTTTGTGCTTAACTTCAAACAAACAAACAAAATAAAATGTTGTGCTTTAAGAAATATTATTTCATCCTGTGTAACGACAAAATAAGTACATTGAAAATGGTTTCTGTGAGATGTAATTTGAAAACTTAAAGTGACACAAGCGTACATGCTACAAAGTTATAGTACTCAATGCCTTGAATGTGATAAACAAACAGTTCGAAACCGCTTTAGGCTCGCGATAAAAAAAAAAAGAAGCCAACGTGATGCTATTTTTGGTGCGTTTAAAAAAAATGTAATGTATCCACTTTATTTTTTATTCTAAATGTTGAATCTTTCCTTTAATTCCTGTAACGACATGTTCAACTTTATTTTTCTCGATTAGTTAGTTTGTTTGTTTCTAGCTAAGCACAAAGTTACAAAATGGGCTATTTATGCTGTGCCTACCACGGGTATCGAAACCCGGTTTTTAGCATTACAAGCCTTTAGACTTATCATTGAGCTACTGGGTGCCTTCTCAATTAGAACCAGCTTTTTATAGAAATGTGCAAATTGCTTTATAACGCCTGTACTTGGAAAATCTGTACTGAGCCTTGTCTGAACCAGAAAAATTAAAAGATACGCCACATAAAACACTAAAATCATCATGTCGCCTTTCTCGAGAGTATGTTGTATAATATAAGATACTTTAAAATAGCTATGTTTCGGGACCACTAATGGTCTTATTCAAGAATTATCTGTTGTATAACCCAACACATACACTTTTGTCTGATTTCACTTTAGATATTTTCTATAAAACTAGCTTTGTACTTTTCTACCTACTGTTTTAGTAGCATAAGCAAACAATTTTGTTTATGTAAAGGGGAAAATATCTGTATAATTTTCAATTATTAGTTCTTTAACAAAGTTTGACTATTTCCGTCTATGCCGATTTACTTGTTTTTTGTGGTGAATTTTTGGGAATGGTTTGATTAATTTTATGGTTGGTTCGTTAAAAATAATTTTCTATTTTGAACACTTCAAGTTTGCTATGATAAGCTCGAATTCTTCGATATCATACAATAGACAGCTTTCCAAACTTAATGCAAAACCTGCTTCTAGGTTATCTAGTTATCTACTTTACAGCCCGTTATCAACACGCTGGCATGGTACTGTGTACTTTAGAGTCACTAATGATTAACGATCCGTACTTCGTATGTTGGTTGATACCAACGACACTGAATGTTTGCTTTAACGTCGAGAATTGGTTAGCTCTGTTAGTCTAACCTGTTTCATTAAAATCGTTCAAAGTTTCAAGCTGCAGTGCAGATTCCTTAGTAATATGGCGTTTGTTATATCACTGGTCAAAACAGCAAGATTCTGTCTTCAAAACTTTTCAAAATTTGAATTAGAACGCTCAAATGAGTAAGAATAACAGAATTAGAAATAATAATTTACCTTATTCATGAATGTCAATAATATTTAATTAGCATAAAAATGTTTTCATTCACACTTTAACCAAATGAAAAGATGTACTTTGTTTGTTTTAATGAATTTCGCACAAAGCTACTCGAGAGTTATCTGTGCTAGCCGTCCATAATTTAAAAGTGATATATTAGAGGTAAGGTAAGCTAGCTAGTCAACGCTATCCTCTGCCAACTCTTCGGCTACTCTTTATCAACGAAAAATGGGGTTGATTGTCACATTATACCCTCCCCCGCTCCCCCTGTAAACCATAAATTGCGAGTTAAGCGTCCTGATCACCAGGCTAAAACATAGAGAGTTATATTTATTTTTATTCGTACACTATCTCAATACAGTTAAATATATGAAACTATGTATCTAATTAGAAACTACTGAAGAGTTTAAAAATCTGAAATAGCTTTACAAATGACTGAAACTATAGAAATCGAGTTTCTATTTCTATAAATAAATTTTCTCGTGAGACATATCTTTATTGCAGTAAACTAGTGCTGAAAATTATACTAAAACTCTGATTTTTGAAAAGAAAAAAATAAACTCTAATTCAGTTACTAATAGATAACTGTTAAGAAATATTTTGTTTCGAAAATCTTATGTTCACTAGACGCAAGATGCCGCTCTAGTATCGTCATCGCTTCATATAACGTTCTTCTCATAGGCCCTGTACTTCAGTACTTATCATAATATAGGATTAAGGTCGTGTGTCTGACGTACAAAAATTTTTATTTCAAAGGTTATGGGCAATGAATCTGATGCTGAAATATTATAAAAGGCAAAAATTATATTAAATAGTTTTAGATACAGAAGGTTAAATCCTAATATTACTGTTACTAGTGTTAGTGCTTTACCGATGACGCCTCGTTTGGTTCGTTGTAGTGATACCACATGATGTAGTGATGTGCCAAATGCTATGTTTTTGACACGGTAAGCATGTCTTTTTGTTCTTTTACTTTTAGTTACTTTACTAGAGTAGAGATGTTGTGAATATCGTGTATTAAAATAATGAGTATAGAATTATTAAAACAATAACCTATTTATATTTTCACAAATGTTTATTCTAAGGCTCTTTACGTTGAATACTTGTTTTAGTATTTTTAATTTTAATCGTTTGATTATGTAACTATCTCTTCTTTGAAAATCTTACAGATTAAAAGCCTAATGATTATTATTAAAGTAAACTACTGGTACGCTCAGAAGCGCTGCATAATAAAAAGTAAGTTATATTTTCTGTGGTGAAGAAACTACATAACACTCAAGATACGAGTAAAGTATATAATTAAAATTGGACACTATGGTTTAATTTTGACTTCAGAGTGCAAAGCTATTGAACTTGAAGACATAATCATAAAAATATTAAAGTTTATAACTAAGGGGGTCATTGTGTTAAATTTATTGTATTTCATTTTATTTATTATGTTTTTCTTTGCATGTAATTAACGTTGTTCGGCTTGTCTTGTAAGATTGTACCTTACTTATTTGTATTTGAAAAGGTAGAAAGAGTGGGAAAACACTGAGCACTGAATGTGTATAGATTTGCTTAAAAGTAAATTGTCTTGACTCTTGTTTCATAAAGCATTCAGCCTTAATGCTTATTAAATACAGTGATAGTAAATATTAAATTTTTCTTTAAATAACTTAGAGATAAAAAACTTGTTTCCTAAAAAATACTTGTACTTATTAATATTGTAATTAAATGTTCATATTACTATGTTCACATCAAAACAATCCAAGTTGATGTAAATATACGTTTTTTCTACATTTTTTTTTCTCTATGACTCATTGATCAAATTGTCTGACTGTTGTTATATAATCTACTTTGAATCATTCATCAGTATCTTAATTTGTTTGAGTTAATATCATTATCAGTCAATCCTGATAACCGGAAATTACATTGTTTGGCAGTCTTATGCGAAACCTAAGGCTTGAGGTAAAAACCTAGCCGAAAATTTTAAAATGAACGTTCGACAGTATTTTTAAAATTATCATGATCAATTAATACGATATCAGTAACTGTAAATGATTGTCTCTCTCTATTCGTGTATGGCCAGGTGGTTGGAGCGCTTGATTCGCAATTTGATGGTCGCGGGTTCGAATCTCCCTCCCACCAAACATGCTCGCCCTTTCAGTCGTGGGAGCGTTATAACGTGACGGTCAATCCCATTATTAGTTGGTAAAATAATAACTATACCAAAATAGTAGCCCAAGAGTTGGCGGTGGATGGTGATGACTAGCTGTCTAGTCTTTCACTCCTAAATTAGGAACGGCTAGCGCAGATAGCCCTCGTGTAGCTTTGCGCGAAATTCAAAAACAAACTTTATTCATGCGCTATTAAATTTGAAGTTACCTTGCTGACGAATTGATGCTCTTATTATTTGAGCTTCAAATTATAGTTATTTATAAAGTATTGGTAATCCCAAACTGCAAGCAAAATTTTAAAACATAAAGCTTAAATTATGTAGCGAGACGTATTTGCTGCTTTCTTTCCATTGATGATAATTAGGATTTTGTTGTTATTTTAGTGGTTTCTAACCGATTAAATCTCAAAAAAACAATTTACGAGACTGAAATAAATGTTTATAAAACGCAGACTCTGTTGAATTTAAACCTGTGATTCCCGACTTTACTCCTAAACTGTTCCAACAAGAACCCTCCACCTCTATAGTATTGTTACTATTATTGCAGTATCAACGCTGGTGTTGTCCCTAGCATTGTCACGCATCTATTCACTTATACAGTTGTCTCTATCTTTTCGTTTTATTTTTATTGTAGACTGATATGTTACTAAATTTGATTTAGTGCATCCTGCACTATAGCAAAAAAACAAAAACAGAAAAAACGAGTATATGAAACTGGCTGAAGCAATCTTGAGCAAACCAGTCACAGTGGTGTCAACGTTGCCAACTCATATACTTTCTTACACCAATAAGATGTATTATCTTTATTCAATTGTCTTTAAGTTTATTTTAGAGATTCTTTTGCATTATTATTAGGAGAAACTCAGATACTCATTGTACGAACTTTGCGTACCTCTGGTTGAGGGATCAGTGCGAGTTTAAATAAATATGAAGCTGAGATGTCTTGGTAGCTCTGTTTTATATACATTTGTTGTTTTTTTTTAGATACTGCTACAAATTAAATATTTTAGTAAGTACAATCGTATATATTTTATTTTGTTTATAAAATCAATATTTTAAGCAGAAAACTAGGTCAATTGAGAAAATTGTGCGCCGGGTGTCTCCTCTCTCCCTTATTCTGTTGACCCACTTAAAGCACGTGTCAGACAGTGTAGTAGTCTATCCCGTCAACTTCGTTCATAAACCAAATCAATTTAACTTGTTCACTTATCATTTTGAACCTAAAACTGGCCACAATATTTATTTATATTTCACTCTCTCTCTCTCCATTTATTTTATTATAATGTATTTTTCTTTATCTCTTTCAACTTGTCTCCAACATGTTTTAATTTCTTTGTTTTACTGATTTTCCGTCTCTAATGCCCCCAGTGGCACAGCGGTATGTCTGCAGACTTACAACGCTAGAATCCGGGTTTCGATACCCGTGGTGGGCAGAGCACAGATAGCTCATTGTGCAGCTTTGTGCTTAATTATAAACAAACAAACCATCTCTAATATTTCTTATTATTTATATTGTCTTTCGATTATGTTTATAATGTGTATCGGTCAAGAATCTAAAACATTATTTTTTGTATATACTAACAATAAAAAATGTGATGAGCACTGTAATGAATTTTCATAATCCAAAACTAATACAAGATTTATAGCGTTACAGAAAAACATTAAATATCACAGGTTATCACATTTAGTTATAAAAAACTAACAAATCTATATACATATGAAATGAAGACTGTAAAAATCGATGTATCCATGGCCTTGTTGCAAATGTTGTTCTCATAGGAATTACTAACATTTTTATTTGTTGGAGGATTATTACTTCGTTTCCATAGAGACAAAAGTGCATAAATCATAGTATCTGTGGTTGTCAAACATAATTACAGTTGTTAGTGGTGAAAAGAAAGAAAACGAAAGCTAAAAAGGTATTTTGTACTGATTAATTCAAAGTAATGGAAACAAAGATCACAAATTATATGACTTATCATTTTAAATTAAAATCGAATAATTGTTTGGTATTATTTCTTTAATCATAATTCATAAAAGAATATTACCCTGTAGCATAAAAATGTAGTTTTATGAGTTAATTTTGCATAAAAAGTAGATTTTATCTAAGAGTTTAAATAAAATAATTTGTTTTTAAACACACATGTACACAGCGTGGTCACAAGTAAATAGACACCACCTTTTCAGAAAAAATGAAAGTTTTCAGTCATATTCACATGAATTGATATATTTATAATTTAATTAATAACTAGTAGATCTTCCTTTCGCTTCGTGGAGTTCGTTGATTCTTTGAGGCATCGTGAGAATCATCTCGTCAATTTTAGATTATGGGATTTTCGCCCACTCTTGCTTCAAAACTTGGTGTAGATCGCTCTTCGAAGTTGGTTTTTTTTGTTGTTTGTTGACTTGCCGGTCGAGTATGGCCCAGAAGTTTTCGATGGGGTTCATGTCAGGAGATTGGCTCTGCCAGGGCAACTACTGGATACCATTTTCTTCCTGCCGCTTTTGGATGTTTCTAGCAGTGTGACACGGTGCTCAATCTTCCTGGAACAACGTTGTGTTCTTGTCCACGAAACCCGAGGAATAAAGTGGCAAGAGTCCTTCTTCCAATATTTCGCAAAATTTATGTTGCCATCGCACTCCACTAAGCTCGATCTCCCACCAACCCAAACCACCATGCTTCACAGTTGGTTGCAATCTGTTGAGCCAAAACTCTTGGTGAGGCATTCTCCAGACCCATATCCCTCCACTGTT
>NW_013666048.1:120145-121304 GCF_000517525.1 Limulus polyphemus
CAGTTAAATGACGAAATATTAGGTGTCTATTTACTTGTGACCACTCAGTGTATGTATGTAAGCTTGCGATGTATACGTCCAAATCTCGGAAACTACCGCACCGATCATCACTAATCATAACTGGATAGTATTTTTATAACTAGGCAGTATTTTTATAGCTAAGCAATATATAAACCAATTGAAATTTCCACAAAAAATTATGTTTCAGATTTAAACGATAAAAATTACAAACAAAAAAGAGTAAGTCTCAGATTTAACCAATAAAAATTACAAAAAAGGAGTAAGTTATAAATATAAAATAATCAAAAAACAAACTTGAAAAAAGTATTTGTTTTTTTTAGTGAAAATCTAATGGGTGTTGCAATAGAAAAGCGAGGCACTTTCATTGATAACTGCGTCTACAAAGAAATACTACAATAAAATCTGCTCTGAGATGTAATGCTGTGATGATAGCTCATTTTAAAACTAAAATTTCAGTAAAATCCTTTTTCTTATGGATGATGAACATTATTGAATGTCAAGTATGAATACATTGTTGTAGAACTGTCAGAATTCCAGAAAAGGCCGCAGGCCCAATAGTCTTATGCAGAAACTAGTGGTTATACCTGCCCGGAGGGCGGGTATTTCTACTAGTAAATATAATAGTACTGTCCGTTGTATGTCCATGTAACTACTTCGCAGGGTGTGGATGGATCTTCACCAAAATTAGTATGGAGGTTCATTATGTCCATGCGAGGGTACATAAAAATTTTCAGCTTTGCATTTTGCGGTTTTTATTGGCGTTTTCGCGTATTTTACCGTTACTTCGCCCCTTGTTGATGGACCTACACCAAATTTAGCATGGTTTGTTGGGTTCATGGGGAGATACATACAAATTTTCAGTTTTGCATTTTGCATGGTCGTTTTTGCGTTTTTTACTACAACTTCGCCCTCTGTTGATGGATCTTCACCAAATTTAGCATGAAGGTGTGTTGGGTCCATGCAGAGATGCATGCAAATTTGCGGTTTCACATTTTGTGTTTTGCAGTTTTTATGGGTGTTTTTGCATTGTTTTTACAATTACGTACAAGGGAAGCAACTTTTCATGTCCTAAAATAACCTTCCATTAATCATGAATTTACACAATTTCTGTCCAGGGGACGGGTACTCCAGCCAGTAT
>NW_013666048.1:121912-123947 GCF_000517525.1 Limulus polyphemus
CTTTTTTTTTTAATTACAAAATTATCATGAACCACGGTAGTGGTTCATAATCGGGATCGCCCATTTGTTTTTCATTATTATTGTTCCGCTAGCCTACAGCAAAGATGACTGTGAGTGTTGTAATAAAACCTGGTTATTATTACTAAACGCATCATTGCGCATTGTGTAGGGTAGTTTTTAAGTTTATTTTACTACCTTAGCAAATAACAGCGGCTGTATAACTGTTAATACCCAATTGTTTTAATGTAGCCTGTGGCTTATATGGAGCCTGATAATCTACATGCATACATATATAGCTGAGTGCAGACCGTGGATGTAATTCAATGTTTATATTGCAAGCATGGCACATGAACCATAGCGATTATTAACTTATTGGTGCAACTGTATTGATATCGTATATCATTTGTTTATATATAGTGTTCCTGCTCTTTCGGACACGACGCTGCTGACAGGATCACAGTTTTTTTACAACTATATGACCGATTTCGGCTATGTTACACAAACGTCTAGACTGGCTCCCACAACAGAAATATTTAAGCTGTAGTTTAAAAGAGAGCATCAAGTTCAATTTCAAACATCGGATCGGCACTCATGGTGATGGCTGACGGTACGTGTCGAATTATAGCCAGCACTGCGTGATTGCGAAGTTCTAACTACTGCAGATAGAGTAGCCATCCTTGAAGCTGACTATAAGGAGTGGCAAGAATCGTGCAAGCAGGAGATGGCGATTCTAGGTGAAAGCGAGGCAGAAATTCTGTAGCTATATATCTTATTTAGAAAATATTTAGTTTCAGATAAAGCATGCAACAGCGATGGCCCACCAGTGTTGAGGGTCACGATCCAAACTCCATAAGAAATGGAGGAGGGAAAGGTGTATTAACATAATCAATTCATACTTGTTAATCAACAAGGTTTCGACCTTGTAGAGTGTGCAGAATGTCACACTAAGAGGAAATCTAGCCAGCTGCAGCAAAACTGTGATCGGCGGAAAGGAGGAAGAGGAAGGGGGAAATATAACAGTTATATATGTTATTCAAAGACAAACAACTTTTGCTTTCTCCAGATCTATCCCAAATTTCACTTTCTTAAAAATGTTACATGCTGAACAGATTGGAAATGATTGGTCTTTAATGCAGCCTGTACGAACATCGCCAAATTCCTTAAATTGAAAAATAATTTGAATAACATACATCTTACTCATGGGTACCCATTTTCTGTAAGATTTTTCTCTAAACTGCTCAAATTTTTAGCAGTTTTGTCTAGAGGATTGGAGCATCAGTAGGCTATGTCTATATTTTCCTAGTTATCGAAAAGTATAGGAAGACAGTAGATGTAAATTTCTTCTGTCCACTTCTTATATTTTTCTATGAAAAAACTTAGTTACACAAAGTTAGTTATTTGAATCTAAAAATAATCTCCCGTATTATATGTCACTAAAATGATCACGCAAATACTATGGATAGCTCATTAGTGTTTAGTGCGTTTCATGAAGTGAGTTTTTACAATTCTAAAACAGTTTATTATTGGTATAATGATATTATTTGTGCCCACAAATTAACCTCATATTAATGTTTTGAATAGAAATAAATTTTCGTAATACACACACACACACATATGCCTATTCTTTAATAAAGAAGTGGCACAGAATGTTTGCTTTCGAAAGTTTAGAAATCCGTTTTATTTGTTTTTGGCGGTAATGGTGATTTCGGATCATTCAAGTTAAAATAATTTAACACGTTAGTGAAATTATCATATCATGAGACGATTGAGAATATATATTAATAGGAGATTTTATAAGTTGCGTTATTTAATGATGGCTTGTGCGATCATAAAACTTCACACACCAAAAATGCTTATTTCAAACAATAAGTTAACATACAACCCTAAGAAAATGCATGCTATAATAATAATAATAATACTATGGGAAGAGGTCCCACCTGGATATTTTGGTGTCTGTTGATGTAACATGTATATATATATATATATATATATATTATTTTATTATTATTATTATAGGTTATTAACATAAGGATCT
>NW_013666048.1:124177-125799 GCF_000517525.1 Limulus polyphemus
GGTCTAATTTTATCATACGTCGTGATTGATCCTTATGTTAATAACCTATAATAATAATAATAATACTATGGGAAGAGGTCCCACCTGGATATTATGGTGTCTGTTGATGTAACATGTATATATATATATATTATATTTTTTTTATTATTATTATTATAGGTTATTAACATAAGGATCAATCACGACGTATGATAAAATTAGACCATTGGATATCATTGTCAGAATACAGCTTTCGTCATACATTTTCTCACGTCAACAAAATTAATATTCGCCATGCAACTTCAGCGCCATGATGCAAAATCGGAAGGGGCTGGAAGGTGAACTGCAAGATTTGCTGGTGCTTGGACATAGAAAAGTTCTGATTGATTCATCATCACTTCTGCCTTATAGGTTTGTTTGCATAAAATGTTTTGATTTTAACAATTAAGAAACTCCTATAACGGTTACTATTTCCACTTTACAAGTAATAATAAAAGCATACTGCGTTATATGATGTTTATATCGTTTTAATGTGTTGAAATTATTTTGTTAGATATATGATTAGGAACTTGTGTAATGTTGAACATTCCTTATTCTTCTTTAAAAAGAGAATGTATAAATAAGTTCTTTCGTAAAAATTAGCACTACAGGCTTCTCTTTCAGTGAATATCTAGAAATAACTTATTTAGCCTATTTATTGAATCCATTAAATATATATTACAGATTGTTTATCATGGTACGCTGTGCAGTTAGTTATTTTGTTATAAAAACACTGCAGAACGTCTGTCTCGTGTAGTGAACATATTTAAAATAACCGTGATATTTTTTTGTCATACCTGCATCAGAGACTTTCTCCCATTATACAGTCACAGTAGTTAATGAATAGTTTTTTTCTCGTGACTATGGTACAGAATCTCCTAATCTTCCATACGGTTAATATTTCGTTTTAGTAAACACTGGATTCAGAATTTGTAGTGCATACTGGAGGGATTTAGACATTTTGATAATAAAGTTAGAAAAAAAGATTTTTACTCTCCAGATAATATTAATAATAAAATTATCTGAGCCAACATTTTGCCATTATGGCTTCATCAGGGCTAGTAGTGCAAGAACTGTTTGTACTACTAGTCCTAATGAAGCTGCAATGGCGAAACGATGGCTGAAATAAAATTGTTTTTTTTATCAATATCTGATGAGTAAAGGTCTTTTTTTTTCTTTCTATCTTTATTGCCAAAATATCTGATAAGTAAAGGTCTTTTTTTTTATTTCTATCTTTATTGCCAAAATATCGGATTCGTTGTTTCGTTAGCCTAACTGTCACTGTAAACTTTTGTGCGTGTGTGGCTAATCCTGATCTTTTGCCCAATTCCCAAACAATAAAATAGGAAGGAGTAAATTAAATTTCTTTTTCCTTTTACAAAGAATATATGTTGACGTAGGCCCTTTTTCGTTTCAAAACTATGAGTACGGAATGTATAATCATATGCTAGACATTTATATATTTTCAAAATTAAATAGTTCATCCTTTAATTTAATTATATACACAGCGTGGTCACAAGTAAATAGACACCACCCTTCCAGAAAAAAATGAAAATTTTCAGTCACATTCCTATGAATTGATATATTTATAATTTAATTAATAC
>NW_013666048.1:126172-128105 GCF_000517525.1 Limulus polyphemus
ATGTTTGTTGCCAACGCACTCCACTAAGCTCGGTCTCCCACCAACCCAAACAACTCCCCAAACCATCACGCTGAAACCATCATGCTTCACAGTTGGCTGCAATCAGTTAAGCCAAAACTCTTGGTGATGAATTCTACAGACCCATATCCTTCCACTGTCCGAAAATTGAGCGAATCTTGATTCGTCTGAGAACAATACGGTCTTCCAAAAGTCCAGAGGCTTGGTCATCATACCACTTGCCCACTTCTTTCGTCTGACTATGTTGGAAGGTCTTAATAAGGACTTCCGTCTAGCTGCTCTGCAACGATAACCCAAT
The DNA here is from genome assembly GCF_000517525.1 of Limulus polyphemus. Taxonomy (NCBI): domain Eukaryota; kingdom Metazoa; phylum Arthropoda; class Merostomata; order Xiphosura; family Limulidae; genus Limulus; species Limulus polyphemus. The sequence goes on from NW_013666048.1 coordinate 126,489, forward strand.
CTGTGAAGAACAGATTTCGGGCTCATCCCACCAACTTTGGCCACTTCTGCAGTCGTTAATCTGGAATCCATTTCGATGGTCCTCTTGACAGCCTTTTTTGTCCCCTCCGATGGACCAGGACGACCCGGACGCTGCTCAGTTGTTTCCCTGCCGTGTTTCCTGAACTGCACGATGATTCTGTTGACTGTCGAAAGCGGGATTCCCAAATTCTGCTTAACCAACTATCCTTTCTCTAACAAAATCTGACAGTTCGAGAGAACCTTGAGTTCTAGGCATGTTGTAGCAAAAGATAATTAGTGTGCGGACCATTTTCATTTATATAGTGCTCTGTGAACACAAATTAGTTAACATAAATCAGTTAAATGACGAAAAATTAGGTGCCTATTTACTTGTGACCACTCAGTGTATATTAGGTATTCGTTTGCATTGCTAATAATTATCATATACTGTTTGAAAAACATTTAGTCACTTCGTACTAAGTTCATCCTAGAAGCAGATATAAGATATTAGTGAATTGTGGATTCGATTATAGTCACCTACCGTTATCTAAGGGACTAGAGATAGATATACGTTGTGCTTCATTTTAATACTAGTAATAAACGACCTTTTAACATCAGATTTGTTATTTTTCTTCTTTGATTATACAATTAACGTTTCACTTACTGCTTCTTCAGGAGCATTCCATTAAAACAAACCTTAACAGGTCGCTTATTACAAGTATTAAAATCTCTTTTACACTCCAATATTCACCACAGAAATTAAGTTATATGTTTCACTTACCGTCGTTTGGATATATGCACTATAAATGCTGTAGATGGCGTTGATCAGTCTTATAAAAGTTTATGTATGTATTATGGTGCCTATGTATTATAGGCTACAAGCTAAGGTACCCGTCTTTTGTCGGGGTTATGAACTTAAAAAATTTGTGGGTGGATGCTATGATAAATAACGCAAAAGTTCTAACTCCCACATAACGTATTATTATTGTATTCATTATTACCTCACCAAAAGTTTTGTACAAGTTTTAATAACTCAATATGTATATACTTAAAACATTTGCGATGGTCAGGGTGACTTTGTAGGAAGAGGTAGTGGCGGTAGAGTTGGTTGCTTTCTATTACCCGCTTTTATCACCCATATCTTAATGTCCTTCCGCAGTGCTTCGAGTGATTAATTAATTCATGGTCATTGAACGAAGTTGAAAGGTCAAGGGTCAGAGTAGGAAGTGGGTATAACCCAAGAATCGGCTTTTTATATCAACGTTGTAGTATATACTTAAAACATGTGCAATGGTTAGGGTGACTTTGTAGGAAGAGGTAGTGGCGGTAGGGTTGGTTGCTTTCTGTTACCCGCTTTTATCACCCATATATTAATGTCTTTCCACAGTGCTTCGAGTGATTAATTAATTAATTCATGGTCAACGGTCAGAGTAGGAAGTGGGTATAACCCAAGAAACGGTTCTTTATATCAACGTTGTAGTAGCTGTTGGAGTAGAAACTTCAGCTGAGTTTATGATTTATTTCAATAGTGGTGGCCATTTTTTCTCATTGTATTCCTCCGTAGAGAGTGCTAATACACTTTGAAATATATATAAGACCTTTTTTGTGCTCTCCTCCA
>NW_013666048.1:128608-129410 GCF_000517525.1 Limulus polyphemus
AGTGGTGGCCATTTTTCTCATTGCATTCCTCCGTAGAGAGTGCTAATACACTTTGAAATATATATAAGACGTTTTTGTGCTCTCCTCCAACACTGTGTGTATGTCGTGTTATAAAATTTTTTAATAAAGTTTGTTTGTTTCTTGTCTAAGGACGTGGCACCATCTATGAATATAGTTAGCGTTCACCTACGTCAAAAATAATAAATGCTCAATGACAGCAAAAATGGGGGTGGAGGGAGTAGTGAACCCCCATTAACATGCCCCTTTTTCAAAATATCGTCCCACAAAGTTTGGTTGAGATTGGCCCAGCGACCTAGGATTAGTGAGATAACAGACTGACAGACAAACACACAGATTTTTTGTGCTTTATGTATATATATAGATTAATACAAGGATCCAATACGATGTATGATAAAATCAGACCATTTGATATCATTGTCTGTCATTTACTTACATTTTCTCGTTTGAACAAAATTAATAATCGCCATGTAATGTTTTATGAGTGTAGGAAACTTTTAAATTCACGGATTTTCAGTGTTATACGTTTCTTTGTTTTTGTTTTCCATTCGTTGACATACAGAATTTTAAATTTGCAGTCATGTAAATATACTCATAATTTCAATACACGTTTCAGAGTGACCTTCTATTTGGGTGGTCAGAAATTCTTTTTTTTATGTGTCTTTAACTATCATATTAAATATCTTCGAAATATTATTCATGCATAAGATTCCGTGTCGAAGCAAAAGGCGAGAGTTATTTATTTTCATTTTAAACATTTTATTGCTTAAAACTAGGTTGTGTC
>NW_013666048.1:130123-131287 GCF_000517525.1 Limulus polyphemus
TTAAATATATTTAAATTCTTTTTGCTTAAGGCACTTATATTTTTGGTAGCAGCTTTTTCCACCAACATGTTAAAGATATATAAATAATGCGTTATAAACAACAATCTTAAAAGTTAGACAGATTTTTGCTACCAGGTATTCCCGGTGCTTTGTTCGATAACACGAGTATGACAGTATGATGTACTTCTGTTTTTATCATTGTCATGGCAACTGTTGTCATGCAAATATTATTCTGTCTACGTTGAGAAAAGTGAGGATAGTTGGTTTCACTTAAAGAAAACACCCAACTAACCCTACTGTCACCGTGTGTGCAAGATGTGTTTACACATTATAGATCACATATATACATACTGTATTTAACTTTAGGTATCAGCTACTAGTTTATAGACATTAGTATTTATTAATAGATTTAAGCTAAGTCTAAGGTGCGCCTAACAACAAGAACTTAACAAATGTGTGTAGATTATTGACTAGTAATTAGCATGGTTATGTCAGTTTTTTGGGTATTTCATTATAACATAAAAGGTAAGCTAATCAGTAAGTTTGATTTTGTATGCGCTTAAAATTTGTTAGAGATCTTAAGTATTATCGTCTGACACATTCCTATATTATGCATTTGTACTGGTTTATAAACAGTATATATTAATAGATTTAGGCTAAGCCTAAGGTGTGCCTAACAACAAGAACTTAACAAATGTCTGTAGATTATTGACTAGTAATTAGCATGGTTATGTCAGTTTTTTGGATATTTCATCTTAACATAAAAGGTAAGCTAATCAGTAAGTTTAATTTTATATGCGCTTAAACTTTGTTAGATATCTTAAGTATTATCACCTGGCATATTCCTATATTAATTTATTATGCATTTGTATTAAAATGATATGTATATATATTTTTCAGAAAATACAGGAGTTATTGCAGTTCAGTGATGGAAAAATATGAAAAAATTTCAAAAATCGGTGAAGGATCATATGGTGTTGTGTTTAAATGTCGCAGCCGAGAATCAGGGCAACTTGTAGCTGTGAAGAAATATGTGGAGACAGAGGATGATCCAATGATTAAAAAAATTGCATTAAGAGAAATACGAATGTTAAAGGTTTTTATTTTATTTAACTGCATTAACTAGTTTCTATGTTTATTTAGACATAATTTAGATTTGATTAT
>NW_013666048.1:131994-133079 GCF_000517525.1 Limulus polyphemus
CCTCTAAACTAAACTAAAACTATTAAATGAAAGAAAAATAATAATAAAACAACCTCAAAGCCAGCCCTTATCATTTATACAGTTTTCAAGTTTTCTTTTAAACTCACTTAAATTTTACTGCCTCCACAACATCTGAAGGCAACCTTTTCCAAAGGCCAACCACTGTGTTAGAAAAATAAAACTGTCTTCGCTGAAGATTACTCCTAACCTGCCAAAATGTATCTTTGTGTCCCTAATCATACCATTATCACTATTAATTATGAAGAAAGATGATGCATCAACACTAAGGTTATTAATCCTTTTAATAACCTTAAGCACCTCCTTCAGATCCCATCTAACACTCCTTTTTTCAAGAGAAAACAATTTCAGAGAACTTAATCTCTCCTCATATGATAACCCCTCTCTCCAAGGCACCATTCTAATAGCCTTTCTCTTGACCCTTTCCAACAATTCAATATCCTTCCTAAGGTCAGAAGCCCAAGACTGAATACAATACTCCAAATGCTGCCCAGGTACCCCACTTGTGACATTAATCCAGTTTGACTGTACTCTGCTTTCTTCCATTCAGCTGCTCTTCCATCCAATTAGTTTAACTTATCCCCCACACCTATAGATATAAGTTTTTTTCACACCTTTTATGTAATACCTTTTCAAATGCTTTCTGAAAATCCAGATACACCAAATTTATAACATTGCCCTATCTACATTTGCAGTAACCTTTTCAAAGAATGTCAAAATATTTTTAAAGTGAGATTTTCACTTTGTGGAACCATGTTGACCATCCAATAAAATTCTAAACTTTGTTAAATAAATGTCTTTGCAAAGCATCTTTTATCAGGCTTTCAAAAACTTTTCCCACAACTGATGTAAGACATAATAGGCCTATAATTACTGGGACAATTTTAATCAACTCCTGAAAGAGGAGTAACATCAGCCAATTTCCAATCCTCTAGTACCTTCCCACTATTCAAGGACTTACAAAAAATAGTAGCAAGTGGCTTACATATCCAATCCTTAACCTCCTTCAAACCCTTGTGAAAATATTATCTGAACCAGGAGCCTTATTGTTCTTTAAACTTCCCAAT
>NW_013666048.1:134079-156651 GCF_000517525.1 Limulus polyphemus
AAGTTGGGGAAAAAAAGGTTGCATGTTATTTGAAACTTAATATCAATAAAATATCTTTATATTTTATATATATAGCAAGTAGAGTGAAATTATGATAATATTTTGTAATTTCACTGTTAAATATTGTAAGACCTGTCAGTAATTTTTATTACAAAAATATTTGTTTTATTCACATTACATAGCACCTAAAGCATCCTAACTTGGTGAATTTGATTGAAGTGTTTCGTCGCAAGAGAAAACTTCATATGGTTTTTGAATATTGTGATCATACAGTCTTGGACATTTTGGAAAAACATCCCAAAGGGTTAGTATTTATATCCTTGAAAAAAACTGGCTCTTTAAATTTGATATGCTACAAATGTTTTTGATTTATAACAACAACATTATCATTACTTGGCCTGATCTGATATAAAATGATCACAAAGAAATGTCAGTTTAAAAGTGATTGTCTAGCAAGATTTTTTTTGTTAAATTCACCAATCAGAATTTTTAAAATACAAACGAAATAAACAAGTAATCCAATTTAAACCAAACATTCCCTCATCAGTAACAGAAGGGATATTGTTTTAGTTCTGAGACACATAGATTAGAAATTGTAGATTTTAACTGTTTTTTAAGAAGAGAAATATGATTTTGGTATTTTAATTATTTGATAATATTTTATCTAGATGGTTAGGATTGAAAATTTTTAGGACTTATTACTGCATGTACAGTTAAGTCTAAAATTACAACATTACACTTAGTACTAGGTCATTAGGCCTAACATGCTGTTTTTTATATTAGTACTAGTACTATGTTTATAGAGTACTAATGTAAAGTTATTGAATATTAGTTTGAAAAAGGAATTATCCCAAGGGTTAAGTAAATAATAATAATTTATTTATCTTAAGAGTTGAAATTATTGTTGCTGTTGTTAAATGGCAGCTACTTAGAATTTGATATATTAGTAAATTATTTATATTAGCAATTAGTTACGTGTAGCAAAAAATGTAGTGTACATTGTAGCTGTGGTACTAGTAATGAACTGTATCAGTATTGATTGATAATTTAACTGGGCTCTGCAATTAACTCAATTAATGGATATAATCAATTACTTATGAGCATTGATTATATCAACCGGTGTCACATAAATAATTGGTTATTCAAAATTATGATTAAATTGATTGATGTTATGAAAATAATGAACTACTCAAAATTAGTGCTTCCCATTTTACTGTTTTTGATTATTTCAACTATCCAAGTGATTGAAATATTGCTATTATGATTAGTTAGTTCAGCATTGTATGCATACACGTGAATTTTTATGCATTGTCACCTAGCAACAAGTGGAATTTAGCTGTTTAATTTCAGCAGGGGTCAAAGGTTAATTTTTTTAACATGGTAGTTGACCATATTCTCATTAGTTTTCATTACACAATGAGAGTCATCCTTTATGTAAATAAGAATCCCAATTCTGGTCAATCACAAAATTTGAAGAAAAAGTGTGAATTCAGTATGATGTCATCCATTGTTCAACTGGAAATAAAGGTGGGGAAAGACAACTAGTGTGAACAAGTGTTATCTAATTATCCTTCTGTATTTGTTGGATGTTCCTTCATGAGTACAAATTACACAAAACAAAAGTGGCTGTTGTAATTTTTTGCCCCAAGATGTGAAGAAAACATACTGGTATAATGGTATATATGAGTATTTATGGGCAAGATGTTTTGGTAAGACATAATTACTTTCTTGTAAATATTTCTGTACCTTTTAAAAACTGTAAATAACCATTTTAGGTCCTTTATACAAACATTGTATTTTCTTACTTAAACCCCTGTGATATATGTCAAGATTGGATTATGTTTGAAAATTGTAGACTTGACTGTAACTTTCAAGAGGCTCAAAAAGATACAGTACACTTAAACATGCAGACCTTGATTACTTGAAGATAAGTTAGAGAGAGCATTTGGAAAAACTTTGCTATCAGAGGGTGAAAATAGTAAAGTAGGAGCAAAAATCAAGGAAGCAAGACAGGAAATGGATTGAATTAGGGTTAAGGTTAATTTGTGGGTGGTGGGTAGGAGAATACTGGGTTTACAAGTATGCACAGTGGTAAAAAAAAGTTTGAATATAGAGGCAGTTTCAGTTACCATTCTAATTGATTTGAATCTGCAACTGCTTGCAATAAAAAATGTGATGATAAAGAAGTTAACACATTGAGATACACTCACATCAAGTATACTAATAGTATAGGAGGACTAGGACTAGAAATTACTTACCAGGTGCTAAAGTACACAACATTATAGAGCATATTTATAGTTTAGTTGCTGGTACCAAGGAGCATGTTCTTTATTTTTAGTGCTTGTATGAGTGAATGATGCTGGAAGCTTTAAATCAAAAGAACTACTTAAAAAGTATAAAGAATGTCCTTCAGATATTATTTGATAGAAATTGATGTGTTGTCCTTTTGGGAGTACATTATTATGCTAGATGCCTGAGTGAATTACTTGGAAGGATCCAAAGCTTAAGTGAGAGATTATCAATATTTGGGCTGGTTGGACCTGTGGGATAGATTTAAGAGTAATATTGAATTATATACTAGAGATTGGCTCCACTTAAATATGCAATATAATAGGAGTTTTGGGAAGCTTTTAAAGGTATTCATTAAAGACAGTTTAAGCTTGCATATTTCTGAAGGAGCTTGGGAATTTAGGAATAAACAAATTGAAAGGACAACTGGGATGGTGTAGAGAATGTAAAAAGGAGATTTAGAGCACAACAAGTTAAGTAGTACTTTTAAAGATAAGTCTGTCAGATTTAAGGAAAAGCATAGTAGATTCAAGTATAGGCTTAGCTAGTATTATTCTAATGTTAGGATTACTAGGAGTACAATGGATAAGTTCAGGGCTTTAGATGAAATGATAGACTAGAATATAATGAAAATTACTGAAACTTGGTTAAATTTGGAGAACATTGATAATAGGAATTGTTTTGAAATTCCAGGTTATAAGTTATTTCATAGTTATAGTCATTTTGAAATAGGAGATGGGTGACTTTAAACATAATGGATAGTTTAACTGTTAGGACAAAAGGGGTGGTAGTTAAAAGGCTAACTCTATTATAGGGTTACAACTATGGATTTTGAGGGTAGAAAGTTTTAATTGGCAGTTGGCCATTTGATGAGATAGATGGTGTCAGTGAGAAATTTTATAATGAGATCAAGGCTGTTACTCTTGATAAAACTGGAGTAATAATTATGGGTACTTTAATTTAGGTACATTGATTGGGTATGTATAGTCAAATAGAGACATCCTGAAATGATTCCAGATGTGCTTCTGTAACATATAATCAGAAAGCCAATCAGAAGGGATGCTATTGTAGATTTATTATTAACCACTAATGAGGATATGGTTGCAAGAGTTGAAGTGAGTTAACATTAGAAGTAAGTTGTTTTTAACTCTGAATAGTCTGAATATAAGGTGATTTTCATGTTAAGAATAAAAATACTTTCTTTGATCTTACAGTTTTTATACTTCATTTATCTCTTGAACCTCCTAAATGAATATCACAAGTTTCTTTTCTGTAAAAATTTAAATTTAGTCTGTTATTTTTCTACCAGCCTTAACACTATACAGACTCAGTTGATTTGACCGACCTTTTAACCACCACAACAAAATACAAAATAATTTTAAATTACTGCTTTTTCTTTCTAGTATGACTGTAGATCATAACAGAAAATTAGTTATATATCCTAAACAGGCTGAAGTTTGTAACAGTTATACCTATTTTCATTTAATTTTATTGTTTTGTTGCTCTTTGAATTGTGGCTAACTACTAAACCTGCATAATAAAATGAGATATCACCTGGCAAGGGATTATTTCAAAATATTGAATTATGTAATGCACATGCAGCTTGCATGCATACTTTGCTGAGAAATATTTTATTTAATTTTCTTTTTAATTTGTATTTTCATATTTAACTTAATGTGTTTCTAATTTTTAATTTTTGTTGCTTTTATAACAATAAATATAGAATATAAAAAATATAGTACTTACATGTGGAAGTCTCGATAAACAATTAACATTAAACGTAGTTTTCGTAAAATTGTTGTTAATACTTTACCAAATTTTTATATAATTCAAATCTTCGTTTTAAAACACAATATAATTCACACAAAGAATACAGTGTCCTATAACTATTGTAATTTAACTGGCTTTCTAATTAAGCTATAAGTTCATTAAAATAATTCCCTTACTCGTTCGAGGTGAACTTGGTGATAGCAACTTTGAATCTATTGGCCAAGTAATTCAAAAGATGTCATCAGAATGAGTTAGTGTTATAAGTAATTCAGTAAATTTAAATCTTCTTTTTCTGTTGGTAATATATAATGTAATAGCAAACATCAGAGAAAATTATTGATAATTTGTGATGGGGTGTGGCATGTAGGTTTGAATTTCTGGTTTATATTTCTGTAAGTCTAGATGATTGGAGGCTACAAGATTTATTATGGCTCAGAAATATCTATACCATAACTGTAATTTGTTATTTAAACTCATAAGCTAAAATAGGGGTGGAAGGAATGTTTTAAGTGGGCAATTTGGAGCAAACAAGTCGCGTGTGATACATAAAAGTGGAGATTGAGAACTTATTTCAATATTTCCTTTTGAAATTAAGAAATTAAAACTTATACATACTTATATTAACTGTGTTGATGCCAGGTTTATTGACTTAAACTAATGATAAGCTTGTTTCATTAAATTTTGAATGTAATTCTATAAAATGTTGTGACATGCACACTTTAACATCCACCCATACACATAGGATTAAAAAGCTTAAAACATTAAAACCATAGCTAAAAAACAAAGTTCATCTTTGTTTGTGGCCACTTTGCAATCTTATTTTCAGTAATGAAGCTACATGTGTTTATGAGCATTGACACATAATAAGTTGCATTGATAAATGTGAAATAAGATTAGTGGAGTATAGACAAAGAAGATAGTAGAACTGTCAGTCACAATTTAAAATATGATATAACCATGTATGTATGATACAAGACATCTCACAATAATAATTTATATAGAATAATAGGCTGGTGGAAGAAAAAATTTTTTATATTAGTAAAGGTAATTTATGATAATTATTTTGTTTGTTAGAGTTCCAGAACAATTAACCAAACGTTTGATTTACCAGACATTGCAAGCTGTGAACTTCTGTCACCAGCACAACGTAAGTGTAACCAGTTTTGTTTTACTATCACTTTGGCTGTTCTCATCATTATTCTAATCATACTGGGAATTTCATCCACTGATTTAAAGCTGACAAATTCCACCGTAACTCAAAATTAGTTTATGAGGACCTTTCAAAATTAAGTTAGAAAGCTTTCTTTATCTGAAGAAAAACATAATAAAATGAATAAAGGACAAAATAAGAAGCTGATTTTATGAAGTACTATTTAATATTGTTTATAGTACACACATTTTCAAGTTCCTTCTGTATAGTAACATGTTATCAATTCCTAGAAAGAGGTTGACCTAATGGTTTTTAAAACTATAGGGCACAGGTTTACTATGGGTTATGAATGTATGATTCTCCCAAAATCTTCTTTTGATGGTTTATTGGAGTTCTCTAACATTGAGCCTAAGTTTGGAAGTTTTACAAACACTGATGTACTTGGATGATAAAAGAGATAATATGTGTAAGATTTCCAAAGAATATGAAAGTTAAATAGTTACTTCTAATTCTGTGATGATGTTTTTATATGAACCTTTTCTAATCTATTTTTATCTGTTATAGTGCATACATCGTGATGTTAAACCTGAAAATATTCTTTTAACAAAAGATGGCATAGTGAAGCTGTGTGACTTTGGCTTTGCAAGAACACTGAGTAAGAAAGTGAATAGTGTTACTTTGGTACCAAGTTGTTTGGTTATTGTTATGTATTAACAGTTGGTGTAATTGTCTCCGGGTCCTGATATACAACTAATGTAAACATTTCCAATCATTGCTAATAACTAAAAAAACACGAAAAACAGCATCCAATGAACAATTTTCAGGATACTGCAATATTTTAACAATACGAATATAGTTATATACAGTTGTAAGATTGTTTTTTTAAGTAAATATTTTAGCTTACACTAATATGATACATTGTAGTTACCACAGTAAATGTCCAATATTGTTTGAGTTTGTATGGAAAAAATAGCATAGACAAAAATTTTATTTAAGCACACTGTATCTTTAATGATGATGAGAAACCCACTTGAAGTAAAAATGTATAGTAGAGATAGTTGATATGGGTATTAAATACTTTAATTAAAATAAAGTACAAGAACAATGTTTAGACCTTCTTAGGAAGGTCAAAATGTTGTTCTTGTACTTTATTTTAATTAAAGTTTTTAATACCCATACCAGCCATCTCTGCTATACACTGTATCTTTATTTCAATATGGTAGAGACTTGATTTAATATTGCTTTGATTTGAGAGAGAAGGTATATGTTAACTTGTTTGTATTATGTTACATGTTTTTTCTGTATTTTCTTTGTTAATGTACTTGAATCACTAGCAATTTTGTAGTACAAATGGTTATGTGAAGTTAATTTTTGTAGCTTACAAAGATTTTGATTTTCTTTGCTTGTTTTGAGCCATGGGAAATTGCCTAAAATGGATAGTTGTGTTTAATATGCACATTTTTTTGTTTTACAAAACTCAATTCTAATATCTAAAATTAAGTTTTTTGTTCGTAGGCCCTGGTGAAAACTATACTGACTACGTAGCTACTCGGTGGTATCGAGCTCCAGAACTGCTTGTGGGAGACACGCAGTATGGGCCAGCTGTAGATGTGTGGGCCATTGGATGTGTTACAGCAGAGCTTATGAGAGGAGAGGCCTTGTGGCCTGGAAAGTCAGATGTGGACCAGCTTTATCTGATCAGGAAGACCTTAGGTACAAATAAGTAATGTTTAATTTTTCAATGCAACTGTTCTTGTAATAACTGAATGGAAAAATGTGAGCATAGTGCTAAAACTACTTATACAGTTACATGACCATCTTTGTATTGTTAGTTTGCAATGCTAGTTTATATACTGAATGACTTAAATATTATTGGTACTGTAGGTAAATTAAAGGGTGAATTAATAAAAGTACTTATCTGACAGTCTACGACAGGAAATTATGAGAATGATGTTCTATAATAAAATATTATAAGTTAGGTTAATATGAAAACAAATTTGAAATAATTGAAAAATTTATTGTCTTTTTACATTTTGTGTAAAAAGCAAAGTTCAAATCTCTGTCTTATGAAGTTTGAAATTACTATTTTAAAAAAAGAAATTGATCTTATCAGGGTTTTGGATATGTGCATAACACAGGAAGCACTTTTTTTTCTTTTTTTTTTACAAGGCATGAGGTTTATTCACCAGTGAACTAAATTATATTTTAATCTCAAAATATCAGCATTGTTTTGTAGGGAAAGTATCTTATTATAGACTTATTTACTGTATTATTGTGAGTGTCTTCTTTTTGAATTGTTAGATGAGGCAGTGTTAAAGAAATTTTCTTCACCATCAACAGTTTTACCTTAAAATCAGAGAAAGGTTATTTGGAAAAATAATGCAAGTTGTAGGAGTTTGAATCTTTATTTAGTTGACATTCATAAAACATTACTTTGATCTCTACTTTGAATGAACCTGGTATATATCTTAGATGAGTTACTAATACCAAGATTTTGCAATGTTAAATATATCTTTGATTTGTCAATAAATAAATTTGTTTGTAGGTGAAAAATATTAAAATTAATACATGTTGTGGCAGAATTGAAGACATTTTGAAAATACATTTGAGTTATTGTTTAGAATTTTGTTTGTTTTTACAGGAGATTTAATTCCAAGACACATGCAGATTTTCAGATCAAATGATTTTTTTGCTGGGGTAAACATACCAGAACCTGAAGTTAGGGTAAGTTTAGATAAGTTTCAGCTAATCAGTGTTATATCAAATATACAGTCTGAAATTACAAAGAAAGTGTTACAAGTGTTCTAGGAAAGAAATAATTAAGCCTAATAGCCTTCATTGTATAGCAAAAACATTGACCATTTAATTCTTTTCCCTGAGAACAATTTTTAATCATTTCTTTATAATTTCAGAATTTATCATACTGTAGCTTATTTGTGTCATTTACTTGTCTATGTGTTTGTGTCAATTTTGAAAGAAAGTATGGGACTTAGACTAAAAGAAACTTAAGTTGTAGTAGCTGAAGGTTGTGCAATGGACTTATATTTCTTGGATTAAAGTTCTATGAAAGGAAAGATTGTATGATAACTTGTAAATTTTGGATCAAGTCAGGCTTTCTTAATTTTTGCATATATTTTGAGGTATATTCAAAATCTGTATAAGAACATTTCAAACAGTTATTGAACATAATTTTCTGTTACTTAGGGGTAGTTTTCTTACAATTTGTTTGAAGCTAAAGATTAGTACATTACATATGAATTGTGGATATTTAGTGATAGAGTGTTTTGAAGTGACGGAACAATTAGGCAAATTTTTTTCAATGCATCCTTATTCTCCAGCACCTGATGCTTACATCTATAACACTCAGTGATAACAAAAGGTAATATTGAACTGCAAAGTAGTTTCTCAAGGCATTTCCTATAATGCCTCAAATGAGCAATATTTTACTCATCTTCTTAACAAGCAGAATTTGGGGATTTATTAGTAGTATAAAATTTGACTGGGACTTATAAGTATGATTGTAAGTATTAGAGATAGTAGAATTTGAAAGGAGTTTTATATCAATTTTCTTAATTACATTCAACTAAATTTAAAGTTTATTTTCAATAATCATTTGAATTATTTCATTTAGGGAGTTTAATTAGGAAATTTAATGTAAAAATCTGTCATCTTTTTCATCATGAAATCCCTGACTGAAATGGTTCAAATGAATTTTTTGAAAGGAAGCTTTGAATTTAATTAAATGTATTGTAAATAATTTTGAGCTCTCTATCAAACTCACTTTTACTTATTTCTAAAGAAAATGCAGAAGAGTTGTTGTACTAAGTTCTAAGATATCTTATTTACTTTGTTTTATTAAGTTAGCTCTGTATAAAATGAAAATATGAAACATCTTTAACTCTAAAATGGCCAGGTACATTGAAGCATTTGTTGTATGGTCTGTTTTATTGCATGGTAAAAAACTAATGGCTGAAATATTTTGAAACTTGAACTTTCTACACATAATAAAGCTTTTGCAAATAAGATATCTTATTTTTATGTGTGATATTTTTATGAATTCATCATTTTGAATATTAATAAATATTTCACTGTGGTATGTTTTTTTAAGAAACAATAAAATGTTTTCCTTTGTTATAGATTTCAATTAATGATTTTTATGTGTTCTTATATTCTTGTGAAAACTTTCCTATAAAATTTTTATTTTATAAAACTGTAAATTTTATCTTTCTTTTGATTAAAAAAAACATTGTATGCAGTTTCACCATATTTATGATTACTGGCACAATAAAAATTACTTTTTACCCCATCAAAATTATAAGGAATTTGACTTTATTTTTACGTTGAAATTGTTAATCAGACTTCATAATAAGAGTAAAACATTTTTAATCCATTTTTACATTAATTTTATTTTGATGATTTATTTTACCCATTGTATCAGTTAAGTCCTAATGTAAATATGGCCTAGCAAACAACAACCTTGTTGGTGAAACAAAACTTAATACGGTCAAGTGCAAAAAGATCTATGTATGCCTACCTTATCTCTTTCAGTAAAGAAATTACCTTTCCTGTCATACTGCAACATCATAATTTAAATGAAATATTAAATGACAAAGAAAGCTTTTTTACGAGCTTTAAGAAAAACATCAGGACTGTAATTGTGGCAGAAGTACTTCACAAACTTCTTTTCTTCTATCATCATATCACTAAGTTAAGCTTTTATTAATTTGTTCTGATCTCTGTGTGAATCTTTGCTGAACTGGAAGTCCTATTGGCTTACATAGAATTTTCATAACATGCTTAGATTACTAGCTTATGGCTTCTCAAAGCTGGGAAATAGACAAATAAATCACAATATGCAACTGAGATTAACAAACAGTGATTGGCTAAACTAATAAAAAGACAGTTGCATTGAAGTTACAAGATTTAACTTAGTGCTATTTTGTTAAAAACTATTTCAGTTTTCTTCTTAAGGGGTTATGAATGATGTATTATGCTCAGAAAAAACAGTTTGGGAAATACACTAGCATATTCAGAGCACACTAAAATCAACCCAAAATCAATTTGTGTTTATTAAAGTCTTTATATAAAATCTTTATTGACTAAATGTCAGTCTAAAGTATTTGAAAACATGTGTGGAGGAATGACTACAAATTTATGTTTTTCTGTAATGTTTTTAATTTAGTGGTTCAATTTTTCTCTTGGGACAGGATGCACCAATTAGGGACACTATAAAGTTAAACATTCAGAACAAAGATTGTGAGGATATTGTCTTCTAAACCTCTGTACCTTAATTACAAATTTATCTAAATGATAAGAAAGAGAAAATCTATTAAGAAGAAAATTCTCAGTGATGAACTTCTTTTGTCTTTAGGAAAGCCTAGATCACAAGCTCCCAAAAAGCATTGATGACAGTGGTTTTGATTTTGTAAAGGTAGGAATTATTAATATTTCTGTTTTTGAAAGTGACTTCCCATACTCATCAGTAGTAGTATTCCATTTAAAGATCTGAAGGATTATCTTTTCAAACAACTCAAAGCCCTAGCTAACACAATATTTTATCATCTCTGTTTTTAAGCTTGCTTTTATATCTTGTTGTTGTTTTCTTCAATATTTTCTAGACCAAATCAATCTGAAAATTACTGGTCCAAACCAAGTAATAACTACATCATTATAAACTGTATGATTAAGAATAAAAGCCAAACTTGCACACCATCATTACAAATCAATTAGTGAATGTAATAGTACAGAAAAATACTTAACAGTGTCATTGCAAGGATTTTAAATCAAATAATATTTCCCCAAGGATTTTGAAGGAGGTTAAGGATTGAATATGTGAGCCTCTTGCTAATATTTTTTGTACATCCTTGAATAGTGTACAGGTGCCAAAGGATTAGAAGTTGGCTAATGTTACTCCTGTTTTCAAGAGAGGTGATAAACATTGTCCCATTAGTTATCATAATTATCAGTTGTGGGAAAAGTTTTTGAAAGCCTGATAAAAACATGCTTTGCAAAGTCATTTAATAAAGTTTAGAATTTTATTGGATAGTCAACATGGTTTCATTAAGGGAAAATCTTTTGACATTCTTTGAAAAGGTTAGTGCTTATGCAAATGAGGGTAAGGGTGTAGATTTGGTGTATTTAAATTTTCAGAAAGCATTTGACAAGGTGTCACATAAAAGTCTTGTAAAAAAACTTCTCTCTATAGGTGTGGGGATAAGTTAGCTAATTGGATAGAAGAGTCACTGGATAGAAGAAAGTTATAAATGGAGTTCAGTCAAACTGGATTAATGTCACACGTGGGGTACCTCGGGACAGTCTTAGAACCTTTGCTCTTTTTGATTTACATAGATGATGGAATGTTCAATAAATTACTTAAATTTGCTGATGATATTAAGGTCTTGGGTATTGGTGGCTGTGAGGAGGATGGTGCTGCTTTACAAAAGGATTTAGATCATTTAGTGAGTTGGGCAAATAAATGGTAGATGGGTTTTAATTATAATAACTGAAAGATAATGCATGTGGGTTATCATGATTTGAAATATAAGTATAATTTGGATGGAAATAACCTTAATAGTGTTATGAAAGAAAGGGATCTTGGTGTAGTGATTGATCAGTCTCTAAAGCCATTCAAGCAGTGTGCTGTTGCTAATGATAGGAAAAATAGGATTTTAGTTTGTATCTACAGAAATATTAAATACAAATCTAAAGAGGTTATAATTTTATTGTACTGTTCACTGGTTAGGCCACATTTGGAGTATTGTATTGAGTCTTTGGTTCCTTACCTTAGGAAGGACATTGAATATACATTTTGGCAGGGTAGGAGTCATTTTAAACTAAGACAGTTTTATTTTTCTAAAAGGGTGGTTGGCCTTTGGATGTTGTGGAAACTGTAAATTTAAATGAGTTTAAGAGAAAGCTTGATAAATATATAAATGATAAGGACTGGCTTTGAGGTTTTATTTAATTTTTTCATTTAATAGTTTTAGTTTAGTTTAGAGGATGGGACAACCTAGATGGATCAATAGGTCTCTTATTGTCCCTAAACATTATGTTATGTTATGTAATATTGATAGCGTGTTATATTTTTAATAATTGCTGATTTAAAATTTGTCAGGAGGAGGATATGAGAATGTGTGTATGTTTAGTGATGCTGTTGACTGCATGGTAGAACTAACTCACTTTAAGTCACTAATTTGGCCTTGCATTTTGGATCTAATTATAATACAGTGCTTAAAAGAGATCTATTAAATTATATTTTACAAACATACTCCTATAATTACACTCTGATCACAGTGTATTTTCCTTAGATTTAATTCCATAGTTTAAAAAATCACAAAGTCTCTGTCAGTTTTAATATAGGCTACTTATCCAACTAAAAGAACATGTCAAAACAAAATCAACTTCTAAAGTATTTTGAGTGTATGATTATATTATTTTTCCAACAGAAACATATTTATGTTCATTATTTTATTTATTCCCAAGACATCAGCTTCACAAATAGAATGAAATGAGTATAAAAAGTAATGATATTCCTTATATTTTAATAATTTCATACTAATTCTGAATCCTACTGTATCAAATGTGTAATTTGCTTTTTCACAAACCATGGAGATAGAATTGCAAGAAACTTGCTAGCAAGATACATTGTCTATATATATACTAGAATGTGTATTTGGTATTAATATGTAGCATTTGAAGGTAAATTTATGTTCTTATCTAGAAATGCGTGGACAAAGATCCCCAGAAAAGGTTTACTTGTGAACAACTACTCAAGCATCCTTATTTAGGTCAAGTTAAAATCTCAGAATTTGAAACAGAAGACAATCAGATAAGACAGAAGAGAGAAAAATCTAAGGTATTTATGTTTAGCTTTTTTAACATTTAAGTTTATTGTGAATATGGATAGAAAGATTATGTATGAATATTATATATTAGTCTTTCTTAGATTTTAGTTGAAGTAATTACTAGTGGAAAAGTTGAAATAACTTGTAGGTGAGCTATAAAACTGAATGTGTTTAATTGAAACAAGAGGGAATCCTCAATAGCTGCAGCACTTGAAATTATTTCAGCAGGATAAGAGTAAATTAATATATGAGACCCTTTTTTTTTGATAGCTATATTTTTATGTACCAGCAATACCAAGCATGGGGTGCACATATACCTGATTTGATTTGATTGCTCATTAAGATCTCTACCAGCCCACCCTCAAATTGAAATTCTTTTAGGCAGGGTTAGAGTAAATTAATTTATGAGACCTTGCCCATCAAATAATCAGTCAAACGGGTTTGACCTCCTGAGTCTAAAACTGTAATTAGATCTGAAATCGGTCAAGAGATGGTGGAGCTACAAGTTAAAAGTTCATACTTGAAAAACTCGGAGCCATTCTATGAGCTGCTATTTTGTGGCTAAAAATTAGTAAAGTTCAGAACATGGTAAGAAGAACCTTGGGTTTATTAACATGATTTTTTCTAGTTTATACTAAATGTTTAAAACTTTCAGAATAATTAGTACCTTTTCTACAGATTTAAGGTTTGATTATTATGACTAGTGAGTTCCTTTCAAGTGTCAAGTGAATACCTACTTGCCAAATTTCAAGTAAAAGTAAAAATTCACACCATTATCAGAACTTATGTGGTAAATCCACAAACAGACTAATGGTTATCTTCATGGAAATTTACAGATGGGTATAGAAATTAACATTTATTATTAATGATATATAGTTAACTTTTATGGGTTGTGAAACACAATTTGCTCTATTTTTAGAAAAGGATCTTTTAAAACCTATTTATTAAGTGGCTCACTGGGAAACCTGATCATGGAATCTACTAGAAAGTTTAGAAAACTTAGGAACAAACTTCAGATCTGGGATTTTTTTTATAGTTTCTTTAGATGTTCATGTATTTCCTGAAAATGTTCTCTTGTTAAATTACATTTGTTTAAAAGCTACAGATGTTTTTTCTTAAGGTAAGACATCAGTTAAGCTTAGTTAGGTTTAGTGAGTATAATAAGTAACATTAAAATATTTTGATGACTCAAATCCCTATTTATTGAATATTATTGTTAAGTTTATCATATAGAAACAATTCAAATAAATAAAATAACTTATTATTTATTTAAAATAAATTATATTTGTTTAATATAAATTGATCTTAACCAAGAATATTGTTAGCAACAATATTGTTACCTAGCCTGATCTGATGCCTTTTTGAAAGGACAGGTCACTAATAATTCTTTGTCAGTTTGTGAGATGTATCTTAGCAATTTAAAATCAACTGATTGAGTATATAAAATAGAATTTTCTGATCAAGATTTTTTTAAATTTGAAATTCTAAAACAAAAGTAAGTATTTTGGATATTTTTTGGAAATTTCACAACATGAAAAAATGATAGGAAAACTAAATCAAATTATGTGAATTTTTTATCTGAAACTAGGTACTGTTTAGTAAACTAAATTTCTTGCAGTTTGTTAAGTATTTCCACTTTAAGAAAAAAAAACTGTGAATGACACACCCTCCAGTCAGGAAGAAATGAATTTGCTCAGTTTGTTTTCAAGTGATTCCTTAATGGATCTTTATAAACAAAACCCATTTTTACCTGACAATTGTTTCATACTTTCTGTTCCATAGTACCGACCCCCAGTGGCATAGCGGTATGTCTGCGGACTTACAACGCTAGAACCCGGGTTGTGATACCCGTGGTGGGCAGAGCATAGATAGCCCATTATGTAGCTTTGTGCTTAATTACAAACAATCCATAGTACCATTTATTTATAAAACCTGCTGTGGTCTACTGCAGTTATCACAATTTTTGTACTTATTATTTAGCATCTAATCAAACAAAATATAAAACCATTAATAGAGTTACTTGTAATTTATCTGGAACCAGCAGTGGTTTATTTCAAGAATATCAGCATTTCAGTTATAACACTAGTTTTTACCTAACAGCAAAATCTAGTTATTAGATGTTCCCATCTTTTACTAGTTTATTAATAAAGCTGTTTAACAGCATTTTTCTTTTTTAGAATGGTCAGCATCAGACATTATTACCACAGTTGCCTGGAGCCACCACTCCAGAGTCTAAAGGAAGTAACACCAACTCAAACAATCGCAGATTTTACCACTTACCAAACATCTGACGAGTTGGTCAAGGGAGCAATCATGAGCAGCGAAGTAAAGTTTCCCTTCCTACTTGGTTCAACAAATAGGATGGCAGGATGAGGGGGGAGAATTATATCTGTATATAACTGTTTGATTTTCAAATGCAACCTGATTAAGTCTTTGAGACTGTATAATATTTGATCCACAGATTGTGTTAGTAAACTTTAGAATTGTCATAAACCACCAAAATCTGTAGAATACATTTGATCACATCAACATAAATTAAGTTCAGTTTGAGTGCCATATATCGCAGCATATAAGTCGACCCCCCTATCAAAAATTCCTGTAATTTTCTGATCACCACCATATAAGCCTACCCCAAAAATTATACAGAAAGTCTATACATTATACATATATTTCTAAAGACAGATGAATATTTAAGAGGAAGGATCATATACAATTTATTCAACAGTATTGACAACAAAATTTAAGATCCATCAAAGTCCTCATCTTTAGAATCTGAGTTGCCAAAAAGTTCATTGAATTCACTTTGCTTTATCTGATCTTCATAGACATCACACTCCTTCATGGGATCATTGTTGGGCAGACATCATTTTCTGTCATAAGACCAAGTTGTGTCATTTCATAAAATGCCTACACCAACCTCAATGAGCAGTTAAGTCAGAAATATTTCTATTCTTGGCCCATTCCTTGGATCATAGCATAATCTGATTTCTTGTTACAATCAGACCAGACTTGTGGTTTTTGTCAACTCATTTCACATTGTCTGTTTCCAGTTCAGGCCAGAAACCATTTTTCATCCTTGAGCAGCAAGCTTTGTTCCTGACAGACTTTGAATTTTCACTATCTTTTTGCCAAATTTCCTACTCACAGCACAGTTTGTCTTTTCAGCAAATTTCACAATTTTAATTTTGGTTTGTATCTCATACATTTTGGAGGCATTTTGTTTAATATATCACCAAAATAACAACTAGTATGCATATTATGATCTTTGTAAAGTCATTTCCTAGAATTTTAAAATGAAAGCTCTGCTTGAAGAGTATTGTTTGGTGTGTCTAAATAGATCGATTCACTTGATATCAAGGCTCCGCTGATGTTTGAGAATTTTCCTACTTTTTTGTACCCATTTTATGAGTCGAGTCCCCTTTCTTTGGATAACATTCTGTTATTAAAAAAATCGACTTATATGCTGTGATATATGGTATATTAACAGTTCAGCAAGCATGCTGAATGCCTCTTTATGTTTTTTTTTAATTTAAAGATGAGTTTTATTGAAAAAGGAACTGAAGATAATAAAAATAAAATCTTAGTTTCTATTTAAAATTTAGTGTTTTTGATAATAAACCTTACAACTAAATGGTAAGTAGAACTCTGTTAGTATATGGTGAGGATATCCAAGCTGTTGACATACTATGTTCTGGAAGATTTATATCCTCTAATTGTTTGGCATTATATTCATATTTCAGTTTTATTTCAACTTGGAGATGTCTTGTAGAGTAAACTGTAGAAACTAGCTGAGATTTAAATTTCTCTGGATTCTTTGATAAGTCTAAACTTAAGCATTTGTATTTTTGGTTTCATCTTTGTGCTGTTGAACTCATTTGTAGAAGTCGAATAACTTATTTCACTAATTAGTTATATATGTTTCCCCCCCTTTTCAAAGAGATTATTTTTCATTTGATATTTCAGGAAAATTGCTTGTTTCTGTTGTTAATGACATTCAAAGATTTCTTTCACAGTATAACAAACCATGAATATAGATATGCTTTATTCAGCACAGATTGATCCACAGTCCAGGGTCACATAGGAAAACCAAAGCTAGAAATACAATTTGAAGTCTGTTTATTAGGCAAACTTTTATTCTCTGGTGGCTCGAGAAACATTGCCATTGGTATTAGGTTACTTCAGCACTTTCTGGAATTTCATCCCTCTTTCCAAAGTGCTATTACCAGTAGAGCTAAATTTTAATCCATTAATTACCATTATACCAGCACTACTCAATCACCACCATACCAAAAAATATGTTTTGTGAAAAACAACTTATCTCATTATATGAAAACAAATTCTTATGCTGATGTTTATTTAGGTGACAAGTTTTGATGACTTTTCCTTGAAAAAAAATTGCATTATGGTAATGGGCATTATTGATTAACTTTTCAAAAGTTATACTACTTTTCATGGTCAAAAATTGTAAACTGTATTCTTAATCTGAATGATTTCATTACACAACTTTATTTAGTAATAGTAAAAGTACGTACTTTTTTAAAATAAAGAATCCAGTTTTGTCACTGGATGATTAATTCCCATTTAAAATTTTTTATACTGGTTAAATAACCTTTCTTTTAGAAGAAATACAAAGTTTATAGTGATAAAATTCAAGATTCAAGTTAAAAAAGTTTTTTGCCTGTGGTATGATTAGTGTAATAATACATACTTATAACAGATGATTTTAAAGTACACATTATAAAAAGAATGCTATTGTAAAGAAAAATAATAACATCAGTTTTAGAAATAATTTCCTGTCAGCACTACATTTTATGTGCTCAGTTGTTTACTATAAAAAGTGGATAAGAATTTTAAAATGTTAGTACAAAATGAAAAAAAAGACTGCAAAACAGATAAAAGTATTCATTTGTGGAATTATAAGAGATGTTTAAAAATTTCCTGCCTTTTTTTGGGATCACTGACCATTACAAGGTAAGCATCAGGTGCTGGAAAATGAAGGCAATGAAAACATTTTCAGATTGTTCATTTGCTTCAGTAAGCTTGCTCCCATGGCTATAATATTCTTGGGCAGTTTATCAATATCACAAATAATCATATATTGTGCACTGTGATATCACAGGTACTATCTGAATCTGCATTTTTCACGAATATGGTAACAATCTTCATCTGTCTCTGTCTATTTAATTAATTCTATAGAAAGTTTTGAATGGTATCTAAAACAGGCCCATTCTAGTCACATTACAATATTCTGACAAAGAGTACCTCACCTTTGAGAGTTCATTATTTTATCATAAATGTGCTAAATGTTGTAATGTTTAACTTTTTTGAAAACTATTATGCATTACTTTTTTCTTTTGCAAACAACTTTATGAAAAAGAAATTGGGAGTTTATTCCCAAACAGTAAATTACCTATGAAAAACATGATTACATCATAGCATAATGAGAGAAATACATTATTCTGGTTTCTCCAGCCTGCCCCACTGCTGTCAACTTTCACTTTGTTGTGCCTATAAGTGTAGAGAAGAAAGCTCCTGGTGACCATAAGATAATGATCAAATATGAATGCTTTTAAGTGAGTTGTTTGTGATATATATATTTGAATTAAAGATAAAGATGTGTGTATTTTTGTATGTGCACACATTATGTGTGAACATAGTAGTTTTCTTAGATTTCATGTTGCTTTTATCAAGGAAACCTTGTATATATATGTTGTTCATAAATACATGATATCTTTTAGTGTACTCTAACAGTTATTTGATTTATGTTTATTTCCCTAAAGATTAATCTGTTTGTAAAATTATAAATACAGGAAAACTATTGGTGAGTATTGTTAGTACCATTCACGTTGTGTAATTCGATTTTAGAGCAAATTCAGTGATAGTTACATTGTCTCTTGTTTTATTGAACACAAAATCTTCAGAAAAACATTACTCATTGTAAGATGTATCCTTTATTAAGTATTTTACAAAACCAACTTACGTTAAAAGTAATTCTTAGTTTGTTGAAAGTTACTTGTCTGAGATGTAAGAAAATACTAGTGTGCTATTAGTACCTTGTTTCTCTTGTACTTGAATCATGTAATTTAATTTCTAGAAATACCAGGAAATGTGGTATTCAAGTTTGTCTCACTTGGTGAACACTTGTTTATTGTTACTGGTAGCTCGATTTTTCATGAAAATTTATATTTTAAATATGTGGAAACAATCATATAATCCTATTAAGCATTATTTTTCTTTGAAATATTTACAAATTTGTTTACTTCATCATCTGGTTTTCTTTTCCCCTGTGCATAAGATAATGACATAATTTGAAGAATATATAAGTATATTTGTACCATCAAATACAGCCTTAAGATTTGAAAATTTTAAGAAAATATAATAAAACAAAATGTTTTGACATATAGTAATCTCCAGTTATAAGCAGTCCTGAAAACGAAGTCAACTCAACAGTCAAACCTCCCCATGAGTCCTGCTTTATTTTTATAAGTGTATGTAGGTTAGGTCAAAATGATGAGTTAATACTATCGTTTACTTCTTTATTTAAATTTATTACAGTAATGACAGATATTGGAGAAATTTCTATGCTAATCCAGACATTTTTGTGAAAGTTTAATATTCTGACAATTTTCTTATTCTATTCTTTAACTTCTTTGTGTAATTCAAAACCACTAAGTGTATAGCTCTTCACATAAGTTATCTTTGTCAGTTATTGAATGAAACCATTTATTTTTTTACTCCCTCCCAGGTGGTTTAACGGAAAGCTAGAGAGGTTATAACACTAATATCCGGAGTTTGATCACTGCATTGGGCACAGCATAGATAGCACATTGTGCAGTTTTAGGCTTAATAAAAAAACGTTTTCTTCAAACAATACTGGTTGCATTATCAAGCTCAGTTTACTGTGATAATAAATGCTGTGGTAAATTTGTCGATTTGTATAATTTTTATTACAACTTACTTGCTTTCCAAGACAGACTTTTAGTACGAAAATTTTGTGGTAACAGGACTGCCATCGATAGGAAAAAAACTTGTTTCCATCTTGCTTCAGCTCTTTTTATCATTTATAATATTTTTTAAAAGGAGAAATATAGTGTATATTTCTTGTTCAACAGAAGCACTTCACTGTAATGATGATGTTATTTAAAAACGACAAAAACAATTTGGGTGTAACACTTGCTTATATAAACTAGTGTGAGCGCACGTTGGAAATATATTGTTGTGGATTATTTTGAGTGTCTTAAAGTTGTATCACCCGAAAATAATAAAATATTTAAAATTAAGAATTTATGGATCCAATTATTGCTAACATGGAAAAGACATGACATGGCGCTCGACACGCAATCTGCGTCACCAAGCACGCTAGCCCTTTCAGCCGTGGGGGCATTATAATGTCACGGTTAAACCCACTTTCTGTTGGTAAAAGAGTATCCCAAGAGTTGGCGGTGAGTGATGTTGAGTTGCTACCTTCCTTCTAGTGTGTCATTTCAAAATTAGGGACAGCTAGCTTTGTGCAAAATTCTACAAACAAAATCTAACGTTGAAATACATCGAATATTTAGGTTATCAGATTTAACTTGTTTCTGTAACAGTAATGTACTAATTGGTTTGTTTGGAATTTCGCGCAAAAATAAAACTTTTTTGGAGTTTAAAAACTTCCGGATCGTAAAAGATATAGTAACCTTTGTATATGATTAACATAATTGTATATTTGATTTATTCTTTTGAATGGTTGAACGCCATTTCATTTTGTACTTTTTAACAGATTAGTGTGTAATCTAGATTATAATTTCCAAAATAATTGAATACGCTAGTGAGTCAGTGGAAAGATTGCGAACTTATAACGCTAAAGTCAGTAACGAATGACGTGATCAAAATTAGTATAACTACTTTTGTGTTATGTTACATATGTTTTGTAGTTTAATCACTAATTAACTGTAGCCCATATACTAAGAATCTTTTTTTACTACTTATAAGTGTTAGTTTTATTGAATGTTGAATTTTCTAAACTAACCTGTTTCTGTTATAGGAATGAAAAACGGAGTTTGTTTGTTTGTTCGTTTTTATAGCAAAACCACATTGGGCTATCTGCTGTGTCCACAGTGGTGAATCTAACCATGGATTTTAGAGTTGCAATTCGGGAAGGAGAACCATTGAAATCTGGTACACTCCAACTGCCAAATGATTTTTCTACCTTGGGGTCAATCTCAGTGGAAAGGAGATAACGTGGTCTGGTGAGCCTGAGACTGAATGGGGCAGTCTTTACAAGAACCTGTACCCATCACCAACCAGGGTATCTCAACACTGATAGGTCTAGGCTGCCAGAGACCAGCCAAAAGAGGCTGGAGGTGCTACTGGTGTATGACAGCTGTCAGCCTAGCCAGTTTAATGGGTAGGAGAGCCAGTGGCTATCATTGTGTGAAGATGACAATCTATGTGGCAGTTGTGAACCTCTTTACATGATGAGAAGTATAGTGCCACTATGACCATGGATCTTAGAAACACATAGGGTAATGTAGAGCGTAATGGATAAGTATCACAAACATTCATTTTTCTGTGGCTTAGAGACAGGAATTTAACATTTGTCTGAACATACTGGTCCCTAAGAACACCTGCTATTATGTACTCCTGAGGTTTAGGTCGTCTCAGCTTGGTGTTGAAAGAAACAGCTTCTACCATCACAGTGAGTGTGGTTAGTCAAATTTCTTCTCTTATGTCTAAGGAAGCAGCCATTTTTGAAGTGTTTAAAGTAGGTAACTGTTTGGAATGCCAGACTTGGAAGCAGATGATGTAATGCTTGATCTTTAGTTTAGGTAGCCTGGTACTTGACTCAATCAAGCACATGAATGATAGAAAACTTTGTAACTAGAATATATTTTGAACTGGTTGAGTTCAAGGTACAATAGAGAAGTCCCATAAAGAGCTTGGCTACTTACACAGGTGATCTGTAACATTACAAAAGAAGGAATATCTCGCAATTGAATAATCAGGTCATAAGGTTATCCCTGTAGACAAGATTATCAAAGGACTACCAAGCAAGATGACGTGACATCACCTCAGTATGAGAAACATTCTCACCCTGATTGAGGCAGTGCCTGTGGCTACTAGGTTAGGGACTGTAACTTCAAACAGGTTGCAAGAGATGAAGAAGCCTGTAGCAATAGATTCGGTGTCTGTGTCTCATTAAAATTGCCTTTCTGTAGTGCCTGCTTTGCACTAAGCTCTTGATTCATTGAGGGTGGATCAACCACTGATACGTCCTGACGCAGTAAAGCCCATGAAATATCAATGAGAGGACAAACTTTCCTGGCCTCCCATGATGTTGTGCCACATCAAATACCATTGATGCCTCAACCCAGATGCCACTCTGGAAAGAGAACCAAAGCATATGATTTGGTTGTAGGCTGATGGGTCACTTCAGAATGAACTGCTCATACCTTGCTCCACAAAAAAACATTCAAAAGTACCTTTTTTCTGCCCAACTGCTCAGCCTATGTAGGAGGGTCGTCAATAGGCCTGACG
>NW_013666048.1:156672-171441 GCF_000517525.1 Limulus polyphemus
GGAAATAATCTACGCAATTGAATAATCAGGTCAAAAGGTTATCCCTGTAGACAAGATATCAAAGTACTACCAAGCAAGATGACGTGACATCACCTCAGTATGAGAAACATTCTCACCCTGATTGAGGCAGTACCTGTGACTACTAGGTTAGGGACTGTAACTTCAAACAGGTTGCAAGAAATGAAGAAGCCTGTAGCAATAGATTTGGTGTCTGTGTCTCATTAAAATTGCCTTTCTGTAGTGCCTGCTTTGCACTAAGCTCTTGATTCTTTGAAGGTGGATCAACCACTGATACGTCCTGACGCAGTAAAGCCCATGGAATATCAATGAGAGGACAAAACTTTCCTGGCCTTCCATGATGTTGTGCCACATCAAATACCATTGATGCATCAACCCAGATGCCACTCTGGAAAGAGAACCAAAGCAAATGATTTGGTTGTAGGTTAATGGGTCACTTCAGAATGAACTGCTCATACCTTGCTCCACAAAAAAAACATTCAAAAGTCCTTTTTTCTGCCCAACTGCTCAGCCTATATAGGAGGGTCGTCAATAGGCTGTAATTGCCACTGTTCCAATTCCATGAAACTAATGGAGCCCAAATCAGTTGTGGCTATCAACTAAGTATTGCAACAGTTGGCCTGCATTACAAGGTTTGGTGGTCAACCTGGATTTTACAGGACGAAATGGTGCTTGATATGTGCTAGTAGAGATACATGTTTGAGAGGTGGAATTCCTGGTTGATACAGGAGTTGCCAGAACACTAGTTGATCTCACTATCAAGTACTTCGAGTTGAGTCACCATCCTGGTCAGGTAATACTGATTTTTGTCTGTCAACTGGTGATCAAATAGGTGGAAGAGTTATCCAATGCCAACCCTATCAAACCCAAGGGCAATAGACTGCATAACTATTTTTTTGAGAAGGAGTTTGTGTACCTCTGAATATACAATGATTTTCAATGGCATAGTATAGACAAAGTCTAGTACAACATTGCTGTGTAATGTGGTAATGGAACTGACACATGAAATGCAGGCTTTCCTGTCCAGAAAGCAAAATACATTAGTTCAACCAGTTAGATAGACCCAGTGTTACTCTGTAGTTATTGACAGTTGGCTATTCAGGCTCCTGCTGGAATTTGAAAAACAAGCAATTGTATGTAAGATAACGAGACTAGTGAATTCACTAATGTTGCTTCTGTCACACATGGCTGTCAGCACATCTGAGGTTACTGTTGATATGCATGTAATTTGTATTCAATACATTGACAGAAACTCAATGATTTCTTGGCTGAATATGCCAACGTATTTTTGGAATCAGATGACTAATTGCATCAGCCAACACTGACTTGCCACCACATAGATACAGACTACATGTGTTCAAGAAAGCAACCTCTATGCAAACTTCCCTGGAGCACTGAAATACAAAAGATGTTAAAAATGAATCATACAGCATTTGGAGAGTGTGTGGTTGTCTCCAGTACTGACTGTCAAGTAAAAGAAGGATATGCCAAGACTTTAGATAGGCGAACTTGGTGACCCACATTGATGCTTTTCCATTCCCATAGGCAAATGAATGTCTGGATGTGTTGGCTAAGTTCTTGAGAACTAGCTTCCAGATACTGGCAAGTTAAATTGGATTATGGGAGCAGGTCGATGACTTCTGTAACGGACAGCACCCTTAGGGCTAGTCGTTGGAGTTTCGACTATACTGCCGATTGCACCAAATATATTTAGTTGAGGATTGCAGTGGCGAGTGAAGCTCACAAGTCACTAACTCAGGTAATTTATGGTTAGACTGAAGAAACTGATCCTGAGACTGATACATAACACAAAACATCAAGTTTATTTAAGTTTTCTAACATGAAATACATATAGAATTTGTAATTATTTAATACTTCTTAATAGACCACTTCCAGGTTAAACATTGATATTTGTAATTCACATATAAGATACTTTGTTATATTATCTTCTCATATAATTCTCTTATAATTCTTGTCCAAAATTACATTAATTGACTAAGAGAGAAAGCAGTTCATTACTTACTACAGAGTTGGCGTAGAAGGCTGGCTACTTTCATGTTCATGGTTTGTAGCGAATTGTGGAATATCATCAGCTCTGGAGAGAACCTCAATTCTTCCTGGAGATTGATTTTTAGCTCCAGACACGAGTTTTTATACTATATTTTCTCTGTATTCTTTCGATTTTCCAAATAGTATTCCTGACTACCCGCAAGTAGTCCTGACACTTTATTGGCTAATTCCTGCAACTCATGGGCGTTTCCAAAACAAGAACCATAACTCTCAAGTAATTGGTTACTGTGATGGTGAGTGCTCCGGTTGCCTTTTTACTTATACTACAACACCAGGCTGAAGTAACCAAACTTACATCAAAGTGCCGATTTGAGATGCTATCATAAACTTTGTAGTAGCCTTTACTATGCTACTAATTTGGCGTCAGTAACTTATTGCTGTCAAACTCGTGACCAGCGTTTTTCTCGGTGTCCTCGCAATAGCTTCATTTTTTATAACTCTTGATTCTCAATATTAACTAACCAGCTAACTGTGCTTCGTCTAGTTGTTGACCTAATTTCGTAATACAGGCGTCCTTGCTTACGCCATTTCTTCATGTATGTGTATCACACTCAAAATACTTAAATTTCTGTAGCTTCTTTCATAACTCTTGAACATCAAAATAGTGAAGCAATTGTAAAGTTCCCTCAAAATTATCCAATTGATTCACTTCTTTGCATGCTCAAGATGGTTTATACAAGTTCTGTCACATGCCTTTTGGAGTGTGTAATGTCCCTATAACTTTTGAGAGGCTAATGGAGCTTATACTGAAATTACTTCAATGGGAAAGACATCTGGTCTATGTACTGATGTAGACAGCATGTTCAAGTTTCCTACTGAGCATCTGGGCAAGGTGCTTCAGTGGATAAGAGAGGCAGGCTTGAAGTTGAAACCCAAGAAGTATATGCTGATGCATGAGCAGATGGTGTTCCTTGATCATATGGAATCTCTGCAGACCCTGCAAAGAGTGCAGCGATGTGAGACTGGCCTCAATCTGTGACCAAGCGAGAAATATGTTTTCTTGTTTTTGTATATGTTAGATATACACGACTGTTTCAATTTAAGTTTATGCGAGTGTTATGATTTAGATGGTTTAAGTATGGCAAGAGTATTAAATTTAGTTATTTTTAGAAGCGATAGCTTATCACAGGTCTTCTTTACGTAACTGGGTACGAATCATACATGGTGTAGTTTCATCGTTGTGAATTGGTGCTTGTTGTATTATTGTATCATGTTACTAGAAACTTCTAAGTTGTCGCTTTGTTGTGATTGAGCATTATTGCATCATAATATCTCGTAGTGTGTAGAACATTCCAGGCTTCAGTCGGGCTATAAATACATGTACAAAATGTCATTCAAGTTAGTAATACAAACTATTTCCATAGATCTAGACTGTATGGTTGTGAGTTTAGCCATAAAGAGCATATAGTGGCACTTTCTAAAGTGAATTATCACAGATTGTACTAAAAGAGTAAAGAAACAAATAATACAACTTGTCAATTGTGTTCTGAAGTAATTGAACCAGACTATGTGGACTATGACGTAAAAAGAGACAATTATGTAAAGCTCGGGATACAACTGTGGTAACCAACAGTTATAATGTTGATTTCACTGTAAAATTGTCACAGATATATTGTAATAACAGAGTGGCCCTGCATAGCAATCTGAGAGTCGCAGGTCCGAATCCTCGTCCCACCAAACATGCTCGCCCTTTCAGCCATGGGGGCATTATATGTGACGGTCAATTCCACAATTCGTTGGTAAAAGAGTAACCCAAGAGTTGGCGGTAGGTGGTGATATCTAGCTACCCTCCCTCTAATCTTTTACTGCTAAATTAGGGACGGCTAGCACAGATATCCTCGTGTAGCTTTGTGGGGAATTCAAACCAATAACAGCGCAGGGAGAATAATTCGTCTTGTCAATTGTGTTCTTAAGTAATTGAACCAACCTGTGTAGACTTTGACGAAAAAAAAAAAGAGACAATTATTTGTAACTTTGGAAACAAGTGTGATAACCAACAGTGTAACATTTGTATATACGTTTGACTTATTTTAATATATTATTTTAAAACAAGTGGATTGTGTACAGTTTGTTTATTGTTGAAATGTATCACCAACAAGTTACAGACACCTACTGTAATGAATCTGCCCCCCCCCCCCCAAAAAAAACCTGACAGTGTCGAATTATTGACGTTTTATGGCCAGTTTTTCTAACAATACTAAACTTATCTCCACTGATTTACTGTTAGCAAGCATTTCAGTCACTAAAACATTCTTCAGTTGAAACTTATGTTTGCATATCCATAACGAAAATATTAATTCATGTTCGATACTGATAACCAGCAATAGTGGAATTTGAGTGGCACTGTTGTAGATGCAGGATGCAGTAGAACAGGTAGAGATGTTTGCACAATGTCTTGCAAGAATAACTCACATTATCTACATTAATAGCAGTGTAATTTCTATGGAGCACATCCATTACACACAAGTATACATATGTATTACTTCCACATGTGCAGTGTGGGAGATGTGTTTTTTCCCAGTACAGAACGTAGATCAGGTAGCTATGGAACTTTTTAAAAAAAGTCTTTGTTTCACCTTATTGTGCCTGTATTAATTTTTCTTTGACGTCAGATGTAATTAATCTATTGACTTATGAATGGCAATACAATACTGTGATAATTCAGCTACTGGTATTTATGTCCATCTAGGAGAATAAATGTATTTTACTGCAGAATATTGTTTTTAGCCTGTGTTTTCTGATTGTCTGTTGATATACAGTGTAGTGAATCTATGAATATTAATCCTGGCCAATGAAAATTTAGCTAAAAAAGTTTAGTTTGCCTAAATTATTATAGTTATTATTCATTTCATGGAATCAATAAAGCAGGTTGAGTTTATTGGATCGTAGATATCAGCATGTCCTATTACTGTAGCTATCGAAACATAGCTAGCAGGGATAGCTCATATTGGTTACTAAGGTGATGACATGTAACCCTAAGGCAATCTGTCTACTTCTACTGGTATATGTAGTGATATGTAACATTGAGATATATGCATATGACAACATACGTGAAGTAATATATTTATGTCTGTGGTGTTACACATGTATGTGGACCTCGCATAAAGTCGTTCTTGAGTGTTGTATGATACAAGTGAGTCAATTACATAGGGAATAAAAATGAGAAATATATAAATGAAAACAAAAGGTTTTGATTTAATGTTTAGATATGGAGGTATAAAGTGAATGGTAATTATTGATATGTGAAGCATTATTTGAGTGTACAGTGCATCCAGTATTTTCATTAATGCTGGTGAGATAATATTTTCAGTTG
This sequence comes from Limulus polyphemus, assembly GCF_000517525.1. Lineage (NCBI taxonomy): Eukaryota > Metazoa > Arthropoda > Merostomata > Xiphosura > Limulidae > Limulus > Limulus polyphemus. The sequence goes on from NW_013666048.1 coordinate 162,074, forward strand.
TGACAATGAAATACTTGGCAAATAATGGATTTTAATTGAAGGGAAAGAGTAATGAGTGAGGTCACATTACTTTTAAGGGGAAACAGTTTTACCTGTTGTTTCTGTTAATAGTAGTGAAGGGTGTTTTTAGTGGAATCCTGGAATCAGTGAACCAGTTGTTTCTGTTAATAGTAGTGAAGGGTATTTTTAGTGGAGTCCTAGAATCAGTGAACCAGTTGTTTCTGTTAATAGTAGTGAAGGGTATTTTTAGTGGAGTCCTGGAATCAGTGAACCAGTTGTTTCTGTTAATAGTAGTGAAGGGTATTTTTAGTGGAGTCCTGGAATCAGTGAACCAGTTGTTTCTGTTAATAGTAGTGAAGGGTATTTTTAGTGGAGTCTTGGAATTAGTGAGGTGCCCCATCAGAGGGTGTACCTTCATCAAATATCGAAGTGCATCGATTGTTTATTCACCAAAGTCAAAGGAAACCTTCAGAGAGCTAAAGTGTAATGTAAGCCATCCAAGCATTGAAAAGGTTGAATTCCGTTAGCCCAAATATTGGCAGTAGCATTTAGGCATCTTCTAGCATCTAAACAGTTAATGCTGAATCTTTCACTTCTACATCCACTCCACCATTATCAAATCACCCTTTACACAGCCACTGACCAGCATCATACAAGAGCTTCTAACAACAGCACTGACAGTGATCACCCAGATGTCCCAGGAGCTCACTCTCATCAAGAAACAATGCCAGGCCTAAACAGCAAGCTGCATCGACTATTGGGTCCTTGAAACAAAGGAAGAAAGCTTCGTATACGCAGGTTTGAATGTAAATGTACATTTATATATATATGACATCTTATTGATAATGTGACTTTTAACATCTGTAAATTTACATGTTTGTGTGTGTTTACATAAACACACACATATATGTACGTGATAGTTATAAGTTTCATTTTCACGTACTTAAGCACAAGTGTGTGTGATATCTTTCCCTTTGATAACATAATGGTTATCATCTTCATATTTACTTAATTGTGTTCTAGTATATATATACGGTATTAACCTTTTTGTTGATAATACGAGGGTTATCATCTTTTTATTAATGCATTTGTGCATAAGTGTACTATATATGATATTACTCTTCTCATTTATATTTTATTAGTTGCCATTTATATACTACATATGCACTAAAACCAGCGTAAAAATTATTTGTATTTATATGCTAAAATATATAAAAAGAAGTATTGATGAAAAGTTTATTTTCTCACTCTGATGTATGTTTTATACATATTCATTATCTGTTTTAAGGATATTTGCTATGTATTGTAGTACTGCGAGTCTCATTGACATTCTACATTGATGTATTTGTCAATAAAGGGTTATGTGTAGAGTAGATTATCGTATTTTGATTAATGTGTTAGGTGTGATGATATTGCAATAGTAATCTATGTTAAAAAGTATTTTGCTAAGTATTAATTGATCTTTGTTAAAGTGTGTGTTATATCATGAAATTGTAACTTGTATAACTGTTCTAGAGTTGTATTCTTCATCATGTCTATATGTAATGATTTGTAAGTGTTTAACTCGAGTGAGCGTAAATTGCACCAATTTTATGGCCAATTTGTTTATTTTATTTCGTTGGATCTCAAAATTTAAAGTTAGGGACAGCCAGAGTGGTCTTAAAGTGAATACGTCAGGAGATATGTAGTATGCATATACCAAAATAGTATTTCTAACTTTAGTTAGGTGAATGTTTCAAGATTGCCAAGAATTGTAAAACTTTTTTCATACATACACGTTCGTATAGCTGTAACAATAAAACATTGGTCAATGAATTTGGCTAAATTCCTTTTACTTTAGCTACCCATTGTTCTAGTTCATTCCTCTATGTTACCACGTGTGCTTTTTTTGTGGAGAAGATTACTGTGGAGTAGAAAACACTATGTATGAGTGCTCAGTGATGTTTTTCCACAGGTGAGTTAGGTTATACTTCGAGGATATACTTTCCCACAATTTTTCTATTGAAATGACCATTACTAACGTGAGTAATGCATACACACCGAGAGAGATTATATTGCATACAATTCTGTGCTCTCTTAGTCTGGAATAACTTCTTGACAAGCTGTTAACAGGCTCAACAGATGCTTTCCAGTTTCTTTTACTCCAGTAAACATGTCTTCTGTGCAATGCATTCATCACTTTAAGTGTTTCTGTGAATAAATATTGCTTTTTATGTTGGTTATATTGTGTCTAGTCTCTCTTTTTTTTCTCCAACCTCAATCAAAGTCACTTTCAGATTTGCTCTGTAAAACATCTGACCAAATCCCTAGGTATTAGCAGATACTACCTAAAATGCAAATCAGTGCATTTGGGAATATCAAACTAATTGCACGAAAACTGTCATGTCTTTTAATCAGTCAATGCTTTGTAGATTAGAATCATTCAATGAATTCATTTGGTTCAGAATCTGTCTCCAAGGTTTCAGATGATTTGTATTTCGATCAACTCTGTTTTTGTATATGCTACAGTTCTGATATTCTAGACAAATACTGTATTATAAACTCAAAAACAGTTTTAAAAGATACAGATTTTAAGTAAACAATAATTATTGAGATTGAATAAGAACTAAAGGGTTGTTACTTAAAAACTAATATTTCTAAACAGTAAAACTGTAAACAGAAATATTATAAAGTGTAATTCATCAGGACAGTCTACGAAGTCTTTCATTGTTGTTACGTTTATAGTTATCATTTGACAGAACAAAATTGCTTTAGCAGGTTTATTTTAAATTTAGCGTATATATTCAGAACTTCTCTTTGTAGGTCTTTTTCGTACTCCTACTGTCTTTTTTTTCTTTAGAATACTCGTAGTATTTATTGTGCTTTATCTTTCCAAAGGAACTTTGCACTATATTTAGTATATTCACCAATAGATGGCAATGTATTCTTACCATTCCTACTTTCCTATACTCGCTAAAAACATTCAGAGGATTGTCACCCTTCTTCCAACCTCGCCATTTCTGAACGTTTGTAATTTCAATGTTTAACAGACACCTGATTTATTTACATTTAAATATGTGTTTATTTTGCTCTTCTTTAAAGACAATCTAAATGATGTCAGGTTCCTTTTCTGAACAAGCAAAAATACAGAATAATTTGAATGTTCCGATAAGTGGTTTAAATGCGCTAATAAATGATTAGAATCTTACAAGAGTTAAATGAAAGATTTGTAACACAGTAATTTAAATTAGCATTTTCTTTACTCTAATAACTTGTTGTTTAATAAAAATGGTATCTTAGATGAATGCATATTCCACAAAATGACAAATGTTCGTATTAGTAGTAGAAGTGAATCCCATTTGAAGGTAAAATTTTGTTCCTGTGTCAAAATTGCGAAGCACATACTACATCTAAGTTTAATAATAAACGTTGGGCTCATGATACGCCAACATTTAAACTGCTTTCGTATTTTAATCAAAACTATATCTATAAAAGTATTTTTTTTGTTTGTTTTCGCATACACGCGAAAAGCTACTCAAGGGCTATTTGAAGTAGCCGTCTCTCAATAGATCAGAGGGAAGGCAGCTAGTCAATAACGCTCACAGCCAACTCGTGATCTTCTTTTGTATGACCTAATACAGGTGTTATTGTTGCTTTTGACTCGTGGGTAGCTTTTGTTATTGACCTTGCATTTGTGTATTCTGACCTGTTACAAGATGGCGCACTTTTTTCTTTTTTTTTACCATACTTGTTGCAGGTTTTTCTTCTGGATGACTTTAGTGCCCCAAGTTGATCAAAATTCCTTAATTTTGAAATGCCATTAAGTACGAGAGATATCCCTATCTCTGAAATTCTAAATCCCCGATCTGAACATACCTTTATGATACGAGTATCTGATATTTTACGTCCAAAAAGTAATCAATTTTCAGTGACATCTCACTACATATGAAATGCCAAACAATATCAAATAGTAGTTCTTATAAAGCTGTTCCACCGCAATTTATAGACGTTATATCACCTATGGTTATTGTGACTTGTTGGTTTACATATTCAAAATAATTTTAATACAACATCCTGAACCCTCTGCAATAGGATTTGATTGAAAGTATCAAAGCTAGAGTTATTTTTATTGGCAAAGCTAGAACTATTTTTTTATATGCTTGCCACATATCTTATTGTTCTTTAAAGGTTTTGTACGTATACTTTTCTTGCTAGCTGAGCAAGTACATTTTATAATATGTACATACTCAGTAGAATGTTAGGTTAGGACATATATTCGTCTTCATATCACGCTCACTAACATGTGGTTTGTTCTCACCTCCGACTTGGCCGTGCGGAAGTTTAATTAATTCATGACATTTGTATTTTTTGAAGCGGAGTTTTGATTAAACAACTTCCACAGACTAACAGAAAAATTCTTCAAAATTAATGAATACTTCGTAAAGTAGTACTTTTAATAAATTATTCTACGAACTGAGGTCTGCCCATAAAATTATAATCTGTACCGTTGTAACAATATATACATACAAACATTATAAGCCTGGTACGTATGGCGATTGTTGTGTGTCGTGTGTTATTTTGTTCCGAACTTAGCGATAAGTAAAAAAAAAGAAAAACACAACAACTAATCAAAACGTAATTTTACGTTTTCTAACTTTTTTTATAACTTGTTATCCTGAAATTATTTTAATGTACTTGTTGAAGTTATACGTGTTTTCTAATACAATAACGGCTGACTTTAATTTCCCTAAAATAATAATGTACATTGGTCACATAGTTACGTATTATCAAGTCTTACACCAAACATGCAGTCTGTAAACTTTTGTTATGAAAAATTACAAAAATCATTATTTATTATTACTAGGCGAGACCCAGATAAGCTAAAATCAAGGCTGATTTTTAGGTTAAAGTACGTGAAGATGAACGTGTATTAAAGCTGCCATTTCACCGAGCAGGTTGTCCGTTCAACATCTCTGTTTTAATGACATTTCACTAGATAATTATGTCTTTTATACAAATTCAATAAATGCTTCTTTTCAAATAGTTTTAGTGATGGCACGTAGGTAGAATCTACTATTAAGATAGAAGTTCAAATATTTTAAATTGCTGTGTTTAAGTGCGAGATTTGACATAAAAGGAAACAGATTACTTTCAAAAATATGGCTTGAATTCAGTCTTTATAACACTTCACCTTATATATTCGTTATTATGGTAAGTAAACCGCCAAGAATATGTACATAAACATCAAGTACTGTAGTTGGATAACTGGTATGGTAGATGAACATATAATAACTAATGGTTGTGGATTTCTTAAGTATAGTATGCACCATTATTTCTTATTGCTACTTTAATTAACAATATTGTTAGAATGTTTACTATATGCACTTTTATTTTTATTATTAATCTTTTATTATAGAGATTGTTCTCCATTGATAGCTTAATATATGTATTTAGGAAAAATCTAAATTCCCTAAGCTAGCAGCCTCGTGAGTTTTTTTTCCACATTCTTCTTAATTTGTCCATTGCAGTTAAAAATCATAGGTGTGTAAAAATAGCATTTTAAATCTATATTTTGTCTCCTACAAGTCGTTGCCTAAGAAGCATTTCGTTCAGTGCCAGAACTCATCATTTGATCTGGACGATGAGAAAGAAAATATTTTTCTGTCATTTCCTTCCCAGTAAGGCCAGGAGAAATATTCAAGTTTTAGGAAACACTGGAAGTATGGATGATCAAGAGGAAACAAAACTAAAAACAATTTTCAATCAGTGTAAGAGAGATGAAATCGAAGAGACAAGTTGTGGAATTAGAAGTGGAAGTAGATGATTGAGTCACAGGTCAAGTATGCAAAATATAACAGTTGGAAAAGCAAACTGTAATTACTTAAGATGGATAGGTATAATGTTGCAGAAGTAACGATGGGGAAGCATCAAAATGCGGATCATTCACTAGAAGTGACATCTTACAATGTTAAAGAGATACTCAGCATGTGGACTGAACTCTGTGGTGGATTTACAGACAAATCCAGAAGTGTTAATGGAGCACCATTGGATGTTATTTTGATTAAGCTTATGGAAATATGAAATGTTGAGAGGAAAGGTAATACAGTCAAACAATTTTTTTGGTGGGCCGAGAAGAGAAATTTGGAAAACTAATTGGAGAGCATGACGTTCCGGAATCATTAGACATCATAATATGTAGAAGAAGCTCATATCCCTGCTGTATGATCATAGGAAAGATATGAGCAAACAAAGGATTTATAAGTATAGAGTAAATGGAAGATAATTCAATCCCTAGTAGATCCCAAGAAGGTAACGCATGAGATTGATTGTCTTGATGGCTTTGGAGCATATGGTAGTAAGGTTGGCTATTCAGATGAGATGTTTATCCAAGGTAATGGACAAATATTTAAGAGAAACTGAAAGCTGAATGGATAAATTATCAAAATGGACATTGAAGAGACGTGGATCACGACAAGGCCCAAGTTTCCTATAGCTTGGACCAATCAGTATAGTTTTAGGTTTAAAGCTGTTCAGTGTAAGATGCGAGATTTTACACCATTAGAAAAACATGTTGAAAAATCATATTAAGGGTGATTATAAAATCAAGTAGAGATGGACAGAATAGCCAGATTGTGGTATATCTGCAACATAAAGTAAAGACGATAAAAGAGCACCTTGTGGAACACCTGTGGAGACGTATAAAGGTCGACATGAATTGTTCTCCAGTGATATGACAGCCTAATGATTATGAAGAAAAGAAGTTAAGTCGGATATAAGAAATAGGTATTTTCATGGAATGAAATTTATAGACTAATCCGTGGTTCTAAATGGTATCAAATGTTTTCTCAAATGAAATAGCGGAAGGCAAGATGGGCAACTAGTATTAAAACGAATGGTTATAAAATCAGATCATCTGACGAGCTGGTCCAGAATGGAAAGTTAAGGCCAAAATACAACTAGAAAATTGGGCAGAATGTTGTTTTCGAAGATATAACAGTGAAGCAAAGAGACTAAAATGCGCTCAAATGTTCTGCTGAAAACACTGGTAAGACTAGTAGGTCAATAAGAGCTCACTAGTGAAAGGAGTTTATTGGGTTTAAGAAATAAAAGGTTTTGGGAGAGATTCCAGGAGTGAGGAGAAAATCAGGCGCGTAAAATGACGACAAATAACGTGGCTAGTGGCAAATAGAACTTGTGAGGAGCATTCTGCAGACGAGAGTATGTAATTTTGTTCAATCCAGGGGCTGTATTTCGTCTGATACATAAAGCACGATGAATATCAGGCACAGTAATAAGCGCAGGGACAAAAATATCAACCATATCATGGGCAAGACGGGAAATATCAAAAACAATATCAGTGTCAAAAATTGATAAGCTGTTTCAAAATAATTAGCAAAGGCATTGGTCTTTCCTGAGGTAAAAGTAGGAACCATGTCACCAACAAGAGTGGGATACCGAGGAGAGAGTAATTGGTCTGTTAGTGACTTACATTGAATTTAGTGCCCAGAGGGATGAGAAATATAACAGTTTGTTAAATGCTTCTCCGCCATTGTAGTCTCTTTGCTGAAACAGTAAAATTACGAACAGTTCGTTGAGGACATGTTTATTTAATAATCATAGGATATCTGGAATGTTGAAATTCTCGAAACAAAACATGAAATCGATGTATCAAAGAAATAGTCTTATGTGGTAAAGAAAAGTTGGTAATGTTTTGAGAACTCACCAGAGAAATGGAATATATAAGAGTACGAGCTAAATGATCAATATCTTCAAATATGAAGAGGTTGAAATCAATGTTCTGAAATGCATTATTAATGTGACATTAAAAATAAGATCAGTCTGCTTTACAAAAGTTCGAGAATTAAAATATTTAGTAGGTGGTGAACGTATGTAAGAGGTTCTGGCAGAAAGCTGGAGATGGATAGAAAGATGAATAGGTAGAAGAACCTCAATCGTGAATAGAGATACAATATTAGGAGAGGCAAGAACATTATCTAGTGTGGTATTTCATTCAGGACGTGTTGAGGCGGAATTTATAGAAGTGAACCAGCAATGCACTCCAGAGAACAGAAATACCCATCTTATTGTATAATGTATCAGAGTGTTAACAATCTTGCCATTGCATATAGATATGATTTGTTGGTACACAGACTGTACCTGAAGAGTTCCGAAAACAAAAAAACGGGCTGAATAGTATTTGGTATCCATATTGAAGAATAAGAAGGGGAAGAAGATTTGATGTTAATTGGTTAGCCAGAGATTGGGAGTTGATGCTCGTAAAGGGAAGACCAACAACTGGAGACAAATCCGTTGGTTTCAATCTGATGTCAGGAGGAGGGGGAAGCAACTTCAGTATAAGAAGGACTGGGTGACAATAGTTATGACAGTAACATCAGGAGATGTAGAATGACAATCATTGACAAATGCACTGTTCACAGAAATAGTGTTGTCATCAAGTGAGAAGGAATGTTTTGAGTCTGATTCTATCCTTGAGTAAAGTGGCATTCTCACGCGATGGTTTGGTGGACTAATACAGTCGACCAGTCATTGTTGATCTACCATCGAGGATACATGTCGGTGCATCTCAGTAATGTCACAAAACGAAGAATTGCATACTCTGAAAGTGAAGGTTAATTAACAAGAACGAAATGATAAATTAATTTGTAACGAAACAGCAATAAATGATAATTAATCTCACCAAAACCTACTCAAGGAAGTTGTCCATTACGGTTCAAAATCAGAGGTGTCTAAAAATAGCAAAGTAATGTGGAAAACATATTTGCAGTTAATTTGATTTTTATAACAATTTGTAGACCTATTGGTAGCCAGTATTTCGCAGGTTTTCGGCGTTTAAATCGTAACTCTTAAAGTATTGTACTGTACATTTAAATGGTTTCATAGAGTCTTTTTTTTTCTTCTCTCTTATCGTCTAGCCTAACTGATTAGTTCTGGTTCTGAATGAAAAGCTTCCTTGGCAGTAACTTGTGGGAGACAAAAGTTAGATCTGAAGTGCAATTTTTACACATCTCTGATTTATAGCCACAATGGACAAACTAACAAGAATTAAAAAAAAACTCGCAATTTAAAAAAAAAACAACATCAAGTATTTTATACACAATTCTATACAAAAGAGATTGTTTCCTGTCTCCAAATTACTAAAATACGATAACTTACCGTACAGGATAAAAAGTGGTAAAAAAATCCCGATGAAACTGGAAAACAATTTCATAAACTCTACATGTTTCAACGTACACTACTGCGTTATCCTCAGGAGTGTAATATTTTACAAAAATAACACTTATTTATACAATTACCAAATCACCAATTTACATATTAAAGAATTTCATGGCATCTACTGACCACATTTCCATCAGGTCCATCATTCTTAT
>NW_013666048.1:171793-179539 GCF_000517525.1 Limulus polyphemus
ACCAATTTACATATTAAAGAATTTCATGGCATTTACTGACCACATTTCCATCAGGTCCATCATTCTTATTCAGTAATTTAAATTTACTATTTTTACATTTAATTATCTCAATAGATTCACGTATATTCATACCAATTATATTTCTAGGTTGTGCTAAAATAACATTTTTTCCCAATGAATTGTCTGATTAGTTTCACTAACATGTTCTGCTAAAGGTGAAATAGTAATAATATTATTTTAACATTTCTTTAAGTCCTTTCAGTCTGAATTCTAAATTTATTCTAGTTTGTCCCATATAAACTTTTTCTTACATTCACACAATACATTATATATACCAAATTTTTCTATTAAATCAATTTCATTTTTAGTTGTATTGAGAATATGGCTGACTTTGTTTATCGATTTGTATATCGAAAAAATATTTATTTGTTTTTTATTTTTTTCATTATTTGATAAGGTAAACCAGGTATATATATATGATAGTCCTGAACATTCTTTCTTACTTTTTCAGCAAATGGTTTTAACTTAATATTTTTATCCCTGTTCTTCAGGTTTTTTTTATAGCTCTGTCAACAACATCTAGATTAAAACCTCTTTCCATTGCTATGAGCTTAATTAACAATAACTTATCCATATATTTACTCACTAAAACATCCAAAAAAGGTAAACACCCATTTATCTCAACTTCATAATTAAATCTTATAGAATTTGCAGTTAAGTTGATTCTTATAGCAATCTTTCTTGTTGGTTTGTAATAATTCGCCGGCTTTCGTTGTTCATAACCATAACTCGTGAGATATTAGCAACAGATTCATTAGACCGAAATCGAAGTTTAATGATGAATAAAAGCACGAAAACAAACATTTGACACGAGTGGATTGTAACAAACATTTATTACTTGCACGTTTCGGACAATACGCATATCATCTTTAGCATGCTATATGAAACAAGGTGAAATATTGGATATAAAGATTACTATATTTATAAAGTTCATAACATTTTACAAAGAAGAATTAAAACACAAAGTAAAACAATGAATTAAATCAAAAATATTGTTTGTTTGTAATTAAGCACAAAGCTACACAATGGGCTATCTGTGCTCTGCCCACCACGGGTATCGAAACCCGGATTCTAGGATTGTAAGTCCACAGACTTACTGCTGTGCCGCTGGGGGACATTAAAAAAGAATAGGATAGATACAGAGCGCAAGAATTGTTAGAACATTATGATCTTCAGCGTCATTATCCAAACTATTCAGAACAAATTTAACTGTAACGAATTTGTGTTATTTAGAGTTCATTTATAACAGATAGACTTTCTTTAATCAAAAGTTCATTATTTGATGATCTATATGAGGTGACTGGAATGTTTAACAAAATGGAGTGGTTGCTGCTTTTACTATCTATGGGAACTGTGGTGTCTGGAGGATTTGACAGTTATTGTCTAGTTCTACTTGATATTCCCGTGTGTTCGCAGGTTTGCAATTGTAACTGGCGTATTGTTTTGCTAATGTAGGTGGCATTATAGCAACCCTATATATATTTACACACAATCCAGGAACACATAAGTAAGTAACAGAGCTTTAGACCTGAATAGATTTTGAATTTTGAAGGGTAATTTAAATATCGTTTACAGTTTAACCTGTGGATAAAAGCTTTAATTATTCTTATAATTTGTAACTTTGGTATCAAATTTTGTTTACTTTAAAAAAGAAAAAAATAGAATGACCAGTCTTAATGGGTTTTTGTCAACAGTATATAGTTTCCCTGGGGATTCCGTTTTGTTAGAGAGGAATTTGCGTTTTAGGGTTTGGATAAAATCCAAGGGATAACCATTATTTATTAGTTTGTTTTTGTTTTGTTTTTTAACTTCGCGCAAAACTACACGAGGGCTATCTGCGCTAGCTGTCCCTAATTTAGCAGTGCAAGACTAGAGGGAAGGCAGCTAGTCATCACCATACACCGCCAGCTCTTCGGCACCTCTTTTACACACGAAAAGTTGGATTGAACGTAACATTATAATGCCCCCACGGCTGAAAGGGAAAGCATGTTCAGTGTGACGTGGATTCGAACTCGCGACCCTCAGATTGTTATTTATTAGAATGTGCTATATAGTTATTATTTCGGTGGGAAGAGAGAGGTAGTTCTGAACATATGCTTTGTGCTATAATGAAAATACTAAGTATAAGGTTACTTTTAAAGGAATATGTATGCCTCTATATGTTTTTTACGATAAACGGAGATTGCAAATGGTTATCTAATCAATTGATTTGTATCTCAAGAAAAGACAATTTTCCTCTTTTTTTTTAAGTGAAATTAATGTTAGGTTGCTTAGAATGTAAATAATTAAGATTTTTTTTAGTGATCAGAGCTTCGAAAGATTGAAAATGTGCCATCAACATATCTTCTTTATAAAGCCAGTTTATATAAAATGGGACAGGCTTAAAGACAAGAACACTTATGGAGACAGAAAAATATGTTTGCGAGAGTCGGCCCTAAAAATGAACCCATATCCACGCCATCTATTTGGCCATATAGTTGACCATTAAAAAAGAGTGATTACCCTTGAGGGCAAGTTTCATTAATTCTTCGAACGGTAAATGGTGTATTTTTCATTTTGGTTCGAGAAGAGTTTCTTTAAGATTATCTATACTGTTTCCTCAAATGGAATGTTAATGAATAAAGATTTAATGTCAAAATAAGAAAGTATATATTGGTCAGCATTAGTAATCTTAGAAATGTCCTATGCAAATGACAAAAATCGTTCAAATTTAGAATAAGAACAAGGAATTTAGCCAGTTTATAAGTATGGTACCCGACACTGGATAAAATAAAGTCTTAGGAAAAACCTTGAACTATAATTTTTATATCCACCCACAGATGGAGACGTAACTTCATCATTCCTATACTCACCACAAACATCCAGAGGATTGTCACCATTCCTCCAACCTCACTATATCTGAACGTTTGTAATCTTAATTTTTATATAACAACCAATACAAATAACACCTGATTTAATTATATTTAAAATGTATTGATTTTGCTCTTTTCTAAAGGCAATCTAAATTACGCCATTTTCTTTTCTAAACAACAAAAATCACAGAATAATTTAAATTTGAACGTTCCGATAAGTGGTTTAAATGCGCTGAATTATGAACACCTCACAAGAACTAATTTAAAAATTTGCAGCACACTAATTTAAATAAGCATTCATTTACTCTATTAACTTGTTTAATAAAAATGTATCTCGAATGGATGTATATTCTGCAAAATTACACATATTTCTGCTAGTTTTGGGACTTAATCCTATTTCTACGGCTATGTCAACATGTCGAAGCTCATTTCACATCTAAGTTGTGTGAAGATCTTTATAAATGATATACTTCCCTTAATTTAGTTTTAATCATTACATACATTTCGTAGTGTGTGTAAAACTATGCGCAGCAACTAAGACTGACGAACTAAAGACACATGTGTGTGTTTTGTTTGAGCAACGCCACAAGGGGCTATCTTCTGTGTCCAATGAGGGGAATCAAACCCCTGATTTTAGCGTTGTAAGTCCGAAGACTTACCGTTGTCCCACAGGGAGACTAAAGACGAATCTATTGAACACTGTAAGTGCATATATTTCTGTGTATTATTTAAATGTGTCTTGTTTTTTACAGCTGGAAATTGAAACACTGGTGATAAAGGAATTCTAGTTAGGCGGAAAACAATGATCTTCGTAGCGTTCATTTTCTTGTTATCAAAAGTATTAAATCTAATAATAAACTTGGGGCTCATGATAAGCCAATGTTTAAATTACTTTCATATTTAAGTAAGAACGATATCTAAGGACACTAGAATTGTTTTTGTTTGTTTTCGCATATTTGCAAAAAACTACTCAACGGCTATTTGAACTAGCTGTCCCTAAGTAGACTAGAGGAAAGTTAGCTAGTCAACAACGCCCACCGCAAACTCGTTTACTCCTGTCTGACCTAATGTAGTTGTTAATGCTGCCTGGGGATCGTGGGCAGCTTTTTCCATTGATCTTTGTGTTCGTGGATTCTCAATTATTACAATACGACGCATTTTTTTTACCTAGGTTGGTGTACGACCCTTTTCTGGATTGTCAATGGCGTTAAGTAGGAGGAGTATCATTGCCTTTGAAATTCTAAATCCCCAATTTGAACACATCTTTATGATATGAGTTTATGAACATTTTGCGTCAGAAAGGAATGTTATATACTCCCTTCAAAAAGTGGTTAATTTTCTGTGACATCACACTGCTCACGAAATTACAAACTATGTCAATATGTAGTTTTGATACAACTGTTGCACCGCGACTTTACATCGGCTGTGATTGTCATGTGACTTGTTGATTTACATATTCAAAATCATTTTAATACAACACCCTGAACCCTCTGCAGTGGGATTTGACCGTATACCTTGTAACGCACACCACGGCCTCAAAGTGTGAAGCTTTTTTAATTATTGGAATTAACAGGACGCGAAGGGTGGATGGACCCTTATATCCATAGTTCGGCACCCTAATCTCTTGGCCACGCTTAACCTTACTGAAAGTAGTAAAGCTAGAGTTATTTTTATTGGCAAAGCTAGAACTATTTTTCGTATGCTTGCCACATATCTTATTGTTCTTTAAAGGTTTTGTACGTATACTTTTCTCGCTAGCTGAACAAGTACATTTTATAATATGAACATACTCAGTAGAATGTTAGGTTAGAACATATATTCGTCTTCATATCACGCTCACTAACATGTGGTTTGTTCTCACCTCCGACTTGGCCGTGCGGAAGATTAAATAATTCATGATATCTGTATTTTTGAAGCAGAGTTTTGATTAAACAACTTCCACAGACTAACAGAAAAATTCTTCAAAATAAATGAATACTTCGTAAAGTAGTACTTTTAATAAATTATTCTACGAATTGAGGTCTGTCCATAAAATTATAATGTGTACCGTTATAACAATATTTATGTACATGTATTAAGATGTTGGCTAGTAGGTTGGTAGTTGTCATTGTGTATTATGCTCGGAAGCTATTGATTGGTACAAAGAAGAAGAAGAAAAAACCTAATTAAATCTTTCACGTATCTCGACTAACTTTTTTTCTAACTTTCAAACCTAAAGTAATATTCATGTACTCGTTGAAGTTCTTTGTATTTTTTTGATACAACAACAACTGCCTTTATTTTCCCTAGAATAATCAAGTACAAATACATTGGGCTTATAGCTACGTATTACCAAGTCTCTCATCACGCAGTCTGTAAACTAATTTTATCATGAATATCCTTGTTTATTATCTTTCTTGTTGGTTTGTAATAATTCGCCGGCTTTCGTTGTTCAAAACCATAACTCGTGAGATATTAGCAACAGATTCATTAGACCGAAATCGAAGTTTAATGATGAATAAAAGCACGAAAACAAACATTTGACACGAGTGGATTGTAACAAACATTTATTACTTGTACGTTTCGGACAATACGTATATCATCTTTAGCATGCTATATCAAACAAGGTGAAATATTGGATATAAATATTTCTATATTTATAAAGTTCATACATTTTACAAAGAAGAATTAAAACACAAAATAAAAACAATGAATTAAATTAAAAAAGAATAGGATAGATATAGAGCGCAAGAATTGTTAGAACATTATGATCTTTAGCATCATTATCCAAACTACTCAGAACAAATTTAACTGTAACGAAGTTGTGTTATTTAGAGTTCATTTATAATAGATAGACTTTCTTTAATCAAAAGTTCATTATTTGATGATCTATATGAGGTGACTGGAATGTTTATCAAAATGGGGTGGTTGCAGTTTTGAACATATTTTTAAAGCTCTATAAACATGTGTAAAATGCAGAGATTTTTTGTGTTTTTATATGATATGATTCTTTGTGTGGCGGCATAACAACAGCAAAAGGTTTTTTATAAACTGTTGTTTCTAAGTTACCTTCTGTTCCTTTTCTAACTAGTACGTCTAAAATATTGATGCTATTATTTACTTCAATTTCATACGTGAATTGAATTTATGGTTCTTTATTATTTAAATAACTAGAAAATTCTTGTAGTTTATAATTATGTCACATAAAAACACAAAAAAATCTCTGCATTTTACACATATGTTTGTAGAGCTTTAAAAATACGTTCAAAACAGGAAGCTTTAAATAACGAATTGTTATTAATTAGGTATATAGCTATTGATAGAGGATTTGAATCAGATATAGTAAACAAAGCACTTAAGAAATAGAATAAAATAGAAACCTCAGCTAAAGCCAAACATGTAAAAACTAACCAACATATAATATTATAAGAATAATGAAGTATAAAAAACGAAATATTAAATAGAGACGAAGAACCAGCAAGTTAATATGTTGATATATGGTGAGATATATTATAATAATTATTTAAAAAATAATAATAATAAAGTAGACCAAGGAAATATGTTAATTAGTGAAGCAATGCGAAAAGGGGTAAAAGTATAAAGTATGTCTTGTAAGTAACTCCTGAAGATGACGTAGATCACGTCGAAACTAGTAGTTGTAGAGTGTCGTTTTGAAGTGGAAGCCGTTCGGCTTCAATAAAGTTTTAATTGTGTAAATAGTAAACGTTGTTTTTAATTATTTATTATAATTTTGAAGAGTGATTTAAGTATCGTACGTAGTTTAACCTGTGAATAAAAAGTTTAACTATTCTTACAATTTGTGACTTTAGTATAAAATTTTGTTTCCCTAAAAAAAGAAAAGAATGACCAATCTTAATGGGTTTTGTTAACAGTATATAGTTTCTTCAGGGGTTCAGTTCTGTTAGAGAGGTATTTGTGTGTTAGGGTTTGGATAAAATCCAAGGGATAACCATTGTTTATTTGAATGTGCTGTGTAGCAGATTTTCGATATGAACAGAGGAGTAGTCAGAACAGATGTTATATGCTCTCTCTGGGTTTAAGGTTACGTTTAATGGAGCCCAAACTAAAACTGCCGAATCGAATATGTAAGTCTGTATATGTTTTTTTTGTTGTTGTTTTTTACGATAAACAGGTGTTACAAGCTGGTTGTTTATTTTGTTGATTTGGATATCAAGAAAAGGCAAGTTATCTTTTTTCAGTTAAACAAATAAAATTATTTTTAGAGTACTTAGAAGTTAAATAATCTGCAAATTATTTAATGTGATGAGAGCTTCGATAGAATATCATGTGTCATCAACACACCTTCTATGTAGAGCCGGTTTTATTCGGTTTGTTATTGGTGTGAGAATCGTCACATGAATAGATCTATTTCTTCATGTTCCTCGCGGTGGACTCAGCAGAGAGCTCAATGTGGCTTTGCTCTGAAACGAAGAAACAAACAATTTATTCTTGTTTAAACCAACTTAGTATCTCTGAGATGCTGATTATTGATACGCACGTGAAATGTTTTTTTCTTTTATTTCTATATAATTTCTTAAAATCTGGGTTACGTCAGACAATAATTTTGAAACTTCCTTGTTGGATTTCAATAAACTTTGAATATTCATCAATTTCCTCTTTTACCTGGAACCACCATGTGAGATGGCTGGACCTATATCCAGTGATCAAGCTTCAGTATGTGCGTTTTGATAAATTACCAGTGTGGAACCTCAAGCACAAGCAAGACAAACAACTGTCTTAGTTACTTAATCATTTAGAATAACAGTAAACAGCTACCGTATTTTTCGGTGTATAAGACGCACTTTTTTTACCCCAAAATTTGATGTCAAAATCT
>NW_013666048.1:180539-197290 GCF_000517525.1 Limulus polyphemus
GCTCCCAAATAATAAAAAATAAATTACAGCGAAAGCAATGAAGATTTTGTAGGTTTTGAACCAAACGAAGTAACAGTAAACTTTTTTGATTTACGGTATTTTCTTATTTTGATGTTTTGAGCTCTTTTGTGTTTAGAACAATATATACTAATTCTAAAGTATCAAATTGAATGTTTTTTCAATAAAAATCTTTCAAAATCTTTGGTTTTATATTTATATTCAAGTCTTGCCTTTACTGTTATCTTCTTATTATTCTCTCATAAACAAATATATATTTTTTCATTATTGTTATATTTTATTCTTACTTTTGGATATCAGTAAATCTGAATGCCTCAGAGTTAAGTAATTATTACGATATAGTTGTTCATCTGTTGCTCTATTTTACTAGATAATGCATAATCAAAAAATAGTAAGTAGCATGATCTGTGGTATGCTGATACCAACCATCTTACTCTCCTATATACTGATTCAACCCTAGGTGTTGCTTTCGAAAGCATCTGTTTCCCAAGTATGTTATTTTCTGTTTTATTATATGGTTGTACTGTATCCAATATTACCCTAAGAGAAGAGAACAGATTCTTCTCAGTGATTGCAATCCAGCCTTGTGATTCTTCAGCTATACAGAAAGTGTTGATTATGAGAGCAGTGTCTGTGCTTTCAAACAAATTATTGTTTTGACTTTGTAAGAGATAGGACACTCTGAAATCTTGTCTACGTTGTTCTGTGTTAGAAGTGACTTTCCAACAGCTGACCTGTATCTTTTTACCAACCCAGTTTCAGATTAATTTTTAGAAATATTTTATTTCTATTCAAATACAGTTTTTATCTTATATTTTATTACTGTTGCAGTCCAGATTTTATTAGTTTATTTTAATCGGTTTCATTTAGTTAACTTCAACAATATCAGTTTCCCTCCCTGTAAATGGTCATCTCAACCATACTTTTATTTTTTGTGCGCCTTTGTAAATAGTGTTTGTTTTTTGTTCATGTCCATAATGAGTCATGTCTCTTTCAATCAACTGGCGACAAATTAGTTCGCTTGTCCTTCCACATACAAGATCTGTGAATCTTTATAATCGAAACCTTAAAAATCACAGATTATCTTCATTGAGACAAATTCTGGTGTTAGTGATTAGGATCTAGTCATTGAAGAAGAGGTTTTGATTAGTGTCTTTGTAAGATACTTTCTAAGACATGTCTCTTCACCCTAGAAAAACCACGAGGGAGGAGGAAAGCTTATCAATCTAAAATTGATATTAGAGGATCCCTGTTTGATTCATCAATTATTACCCTGTACTGGATTATGTACCTTTTACCTAGGATTCCTGTTTGACTCATCAATTATTACCCTATGCTGGATTATGTACCCTTGACCTCGTCGCAGGCATAGCCACGACCAAATTTTGCATTTGCTCCACTAGAAGTTTTAGGTTTGTCTACCACTTTGACTTTCTTTGTCAAGGGTCTTATTAGAGCTTTTGGCAACTTATCACTACTTGACAACTTAGCATATTGATGTTTTGGGTTCTTTAAGCCATGATCATATTGGAGGAGGACAAGAATTTCGTTTCTGGCTAACACGTTAATTAGCATCCGTCTAACAGACAAGTAAAAAATATTGTCGACTTTAATGGTTTAGAGAACGTCTTTTTTTTTTCTGGTTGCTCCTGGAGTGTATTTACAATTGGTGGTTGTACTGTTGGCTGTTGTGACTGTAAAAAGGCACCTGGATAAGTTAACAATTTGCCAGACAGAGTGTTAGAAGATAAGCTACAGCTTAACTCACTGAAGATATTCTCATTTGCTTTTTCATTCAAAGGGACCATAAGTTGAAAGACAGGAACTGTTAATGGCCTATCTAATTCAGTCAGTTTTGGAACTGGGGGTTAGCAGCATAAAGAAACTTAATGGGGAATGACATACTGTTTAAATTGTTCCTTTTTAATGTCTTCTATGGTTGTGATGGTTGTAAAAGTAGTTCACTCTTCAATGTTCAGAGAGAGAAAGTAGCCAATATGATAGTTGTCTGACCTTATAGTAATCGAAGAGGAAAAGTTGAACATTGTTCTATCTATTCTATAAAAAACTATATATGTATATATAAAGAAAAATTTAATTTACAATTAATACATAAATAAAAAAAATCTCTAAGTCACAAAAATTGCATATATATATAGTCAACAAAATTACTTGTTTTTGAGAATACGTAGCACATAATAAACTAGCCTTAATAGAAGAAGCAATACAGGTAGTAGAAAAGAGACAGAGGGGATGGGGGGATTCGCTCATAAAATATACACACTTACATTTCTGAGCTACGGCAGATCTTCGTTATGACGGTTAGAAGGTTCTTTAGGGCTACAATGCATTTGCTCTCTTCCAAAAACATTGTTAACACTACTTCATTAGCTAGGATAATTCATGTTAGGTGATGGTTATTTTCTACTGCCCTGGAGTCCCTGTTCTCCTTCTCTTAGTGTCAGTATTCTTCAAATAGCATGAATGCCCAGGGTGATACACCTTATCGACTGAGTTTGCTACCATTGCATTGCTACTTTGAAGTTAAACTCTGCTGGGATAGTGGTCAGGGTCTCTGTTGGAAACTCTTGGGTTCCTAGTTGGCCAATAAGTTATGATAAAACTAATGTGGAGCTTTTTTATACGAGCTGGTGTTGTTTTGTAATTACAGTCACGTACGTCATATAAAGGGTTCATTATTAGTTTAGCTTTATTACTTTTCTTATTCTTCCCTTTACTTTGTTCTGGTGTATTGCTTTTATTTGGCTAAACTGTCTATTTTGAGATTTTGATTTAACGTTATTTTATTTGATTTCAGTTAGTTCTTTATTATTGTCTGCTAATGGTGTTCGTATTACAATTTATCCCAGATGAGCCTCCAATTTATTAGGTAACGTATTATAATTTCGAATAGCCTAAACTAAGTTAAATGATAATTTAGATTTAGAAATTAAATAAATGTCGATATGTATCTAATTTATGATACTTGCCAACAAGATTGATAATCATAGTTTTTTAATACAAATATATTTTAGTATACAAACAATAACACAATTTAAAATAACAGTTATTATAAATAATAATCTATATACAAAAATTTTACAAACTTACAAATAATATTTAGTCCTCTATCTGATCTGGAACTTCCTTGATATCTTATCGAGGGTTCACGATGAGCGAATTAATTTTGAGTAGATGTAGATACAATTCACTTAAAAGGGAGCTAGCTAGCTCTGGGTTTTCTGTTCTTCGCCGGTTTGTACGCCGATTTATCCACCGCTGAAGTTATATAATGTTTTCATAAAAATACTATTGTCAGACGTGGATCCGCAGAAGTTAAATGTTTTGTAATATTCGAAATCTATAAACGCTCCTGGTCAATATATCTAAAGTTCCCGATTATTAAGCGTAATAATAATCACAGTTATAGCTTCCGAGGTTTATAGTTCACCAACTATAGCAAAATAATAATATATACTATCTTTTGGCGCGGCGCGTTGGTTAAATTTATAGGCGTGAGGAGAGTTTCTCGAAATTCCAGCTTACGCAACAATATAAACGATACACCAATGTTTTCGTACACACATATATTGTTGATTCTTACACTCGAGAATATTCTACAATTTTAGTGAATAGCTGGGAATTTTTCAATACAGATCTAGCAGTATAAGCTATGTACATTTCTACATATAATTTAACTTAAACAAACATCGATATTAAAATAGATATAGGATAGTAAATCCGCCACAATGGTCAGCAGGAAAGCATCTACTCCTCTTTCCTATGTTCTCTACAATATGTATCACTGTTTCATGCCACATGTTCCCTACGTTATAGGGCCCGGCATGGCCAGGTGGTTAGGACGCTCGACTCGCAATCTGCGGGTCGCGGGTTCGCATCCCCATCCCACCAAACATGCTCGCCCTTTCAGCCGTGGGGGTGTTATAATGTGACGGTCAATCCCACTATTCGTTGGTAAAAGAGTAGCCCAAGAGTTGGCGGTGGGTGGTGATGACTAGTTGCCTTCCCTCTAGTCTTACACTGCTAAATTAGGGACGGCTAGCGCAGATAGCACTCGTGTAGCTTTGCGCGAAATTCAAAACAAACAAACAAAACAAACCCTACGTTATATGTCTCTAATTCCTACCTCATTCCGACTTATGTTCAGTATTATGTTCACCTTATGTATGTATTTACTTAGGGATTCATTTTATGAGTATATTCTTTTGCACATTTTGAAGGTTTTTTTTTTGTTTGTACATGTATGTTCAGTGTGAATACTGGTCTTCTTATATCGTAAATAAGAAATTAATTTCTCGGTGTTTTCTTTCATGTGTAATCGTACACTTTTTTCATGCACAGGAATGAAAATAACAATAAATGTTCTGCGTAAATGAGGACGATAACTTTACGGTCATTGGTGAGGATATAAAATCAAGAAGCGAAAAAGCGCCCTCTAGATAGAAGACCAGAAATGAAAGAAGTGGTTTTACAATGTTGATTAATGGAGGAGAAAACAAAAAGCGAAGATCTATAGCAGAGACAGCTGATATGAATATAATTGTTTTGTTTCTTTGAATTTCGCGCAAAGCTACACGAGGGCTATTTGAGCTAGCCGTCCCTAATTTAGCAGTGTAAGACCAGAGGGAAGGTAAATAGTCATCACCACCCACCGTCAACTCTTGGGCT
Organism: Limulus polyphemus; assembly: GCF_000517525.1. Classification (NCBI taxonomy): domain Eukaryota; kingdom Metazoa; phylum Arthropoda; class Merostomata; order Xiphosura; family Limulidae; genus Limulus; species Limulus polyphemus. The sequence goes on from NW_013666048.1 coordinate 185,247, forward strand.
ACTCTTTTACCAACGAATAGTGGGATTGACCTTCACGTTATAACGCCCCCATGGCTGAAAGGGAAGTATGTTTGGTGGGAAGGGGATTCGAACCCGCGACCCTCAGATTGTGAGTCCAGCGCTCCAACCACTTGGCCATGCTGGGCCGATATGAATGTAAAAACAACAATAACAACGTTTCGACCTGCTTAGGTCATCATCATTCTTAACCTGATGATGACCTAAGCAGGTCGAAACGTATTGTGTTTTTAAATATAAATTTTTAATACCATTTCAATTATCCTTGCTAAAAATGTACTTTGAGTGGGTTTCTCGACATCATGAAAAAAACGTAGATATATATATATATGTATGTAATTTATTATTATGTAAAATGTTTTTTGTTTTTTTTCTTCTACATTGAAACAAGTTATCTTGTATTTTTATATCGAAGACTTTATTTTTCATGTATAGTTTTCCTTTGTTGTCATATGTTATTTGCTTACGTATTGGTGGAGGTCGTTTGTTGTGTCTGTCAGGCTATTCGTTGGATCTCCATCTTGTTTATCCGATGCTGTTATAGTCCAGTCTAGTCAAGGATAACATTTTAATTTTTGTATTGGTATTAAATTTAAAGTCAATTTTAGAACAAGACTAAAATAGGGGAGAAGTGACTAAAGTACAGACATACCACATATCTTACTCTTCTATAGCACACATTTAATATGGTGAAAAATTTATTTTCAATCCGAATTTGGCCATGTGCTAATTAAACCCCCAGATTTACTCTCAATGGCATGAACTGGATCAAACACCACCTCTTTGAGTGCGAGATTAAATTATGACTGTCACTTGGAGTAGAAATACTTCCAGACCTAGTGACCCTATTTTGTGATTGGTCAGGTATATATACAGAGAGAGAATGTGGAATATGAAAGTAGTTTTGGTACATTCAACAACATTTTGCTTCGACTCTAAAGAAACTAGGACACATTGTTCTGCGTTGGAAATGGCTTTCCAGTAGTTGACCTGACCTGTGTGTGTGTCTTCTTTCCAACCTATTGACATAAATAGTTTCAGATTCATTTTAAAATACCATTTATTTCTATTCAAGTACAGTTCTTTCTTTTTCGTTTGACTGCCATTAGAGTGCATTTTCTCTTTTTGTTTATCTATTTTTTCAATTAGTCTAATTCAGTTAATTTTAACAATATCAATTCACGATCATCCACCGTCTCAACCATCCGTGGCTATGTGAATAAAGTGTTTGTTTTATGTTCATCTTCTGACACAGTCTTGTTTCTTTCATCCAACTGAGGATGTATTACTACACTTGACCTTCCAAACATTAGATTCTCAAACCACTCGTTGTTATTATGATCATGAAATTGTTCAGTTTATTCCGAATCTTGAAATACCACAGATCATCAAGTCTGCGTGCTTGTTGTTGATGAATTAAAAATATTGCGTGTGTGAACTTGTGTGGTGATAATTATTTAAAGCTTGTTGTCATAGCAGCAGTGACGTAAGCAACCGGCCCACATTTGCGGAAGTACAGATATAATTATTTTATCCAGACAACAAAGTTTAATCTGTGGATTTGTTAATAAAACAGTGTCCATTATTACATATCAAAGATATCTTTCATCGTAAAGAAAAATAATCATTAGTGAGTGTAAAAGAGCTGTAACTATAGTCGTGTGTTGACGGAAACGCTTTCATAATTTTGAACCAATAAAACTTTCTGACCTTCTCCGTTTAAATAATTTACATCAGGGAAGCTTTTAGCTCCTTTATTGGAAGTTTCGTCAAGCTTTGTGATAAAAATAATGTTCGAAAGACCAAAGTTTCATTTTTTTTTTCTGTTTATAATCGCTCCCCAGAGCTCAGGGCTTTAGCCCCACAGTAAATACAGTGCAGGTTGCTTTCAAACAAATCTTTACAGAACCGCCAGATCTCTGATATTTTTAATTTGTTGCCAGAAGCTAATTACATTTCTGGTAGCAGGATAGGAATGAAAACGACAATAAGTGCTGTGTGTAAATGAGAGCAATTAATGGAAGTATCATGGGTGAGGAATGAAAGGAGTTTATAAACGTTGATTAACGGGAAGGGTCGACAAAAATGAAAGGCAACGTTACTTTGAAAAAAAAAGGGTTGTATTATTATGATTGAATAATGGTCGAGAAACTGCAGTTTGCAGTTTACATTCCAAGTAAAAAGTGTAAGACCATACAAAATACTACATCGTGGTGGTCAGGTGTGACCGCTATAAGAAAGTTTCCTTTGGTTAAGCTGCAACACAAATTGACTCATATTGTCAAATATAGCCACAAATAGCAATAGTTTGATAACTTTTGAAAATACAAAGAAATGGTTACAATCACGTAATTATTACTTTTTTTCTTCACGGCAATCTCAACCATATCTTTGATTAGATCTTCGCTCGTTGAATATATATGAATTTATTAAATGCTTCCGCGAGGTGAAACATATTTAGATGAAATTGACAAATCAAATCATGTAAAAGAAAACAAATGTCACTAAACATGGCTAGACTATCTTTCATCCTTCGATTAATTTAAAGTATTAGTATTTTCATCCCAAGGCATCTTATGCAACATGTTCTAAACGGCCTAGTTTTCCCAAGGATCGTGCATAGCCGCCCCGAATTTAAAACTTCTGATCAGAGAAAAGGCAACCAGACGACAACAATCGACGCCTACACAGCTACACCTAACCAAAAATGATTTTAAAGACTGAAATGAGCAATGAAACGAAACAGTTGAAATTTATTTTTAAATATACAATATATACGAAATACGAATAAATGTCTTTAATTTAAATAAAACATTAGATCATAAAAACAAATTACAACTTGAAGCCAGTCATTAATTTACTAACGTACATATACCTAGCGTGGGGTTATTTCAAAACTTTAACGTCACCTTTATTTTTTCGCTTGAATCATACAGTAGCTAGTTTATGAAGTTACGTGAATAAGCAGTTGATGATTTTTACTAAACTTTGTTCGATTGACTGTTGATCTGAAAACGTTTCTTGTATATCACAACAATGTCAACACATACCTTTTGATTAAGCTACCAAAGAAAACAAATATGGACACACAACACTTATACACATACAATAAAAGTTTTACATAAAACTTCTTACACATATTGATCACGAGAAGCAGCTTGCGCTTAATATTCAGATCTTTATTATTAATGTTCTGTGGGACCGATTTCGTGGAAATTAGGTTAATACAACAATTTTTATGTTCACACAATGTTTTGTTTAGCAGAGAGGATTTCAAGAGAGATATTTCAACAGATTGTAACCACATTAATAGTGTTTAAGACTGAACGGTGAGAAAATTGGTTAATTAATGTTAAAATATAGAAAGCTTGATTATTATAATTTAGGTTAAAAATATCAAACACCTGCAGTTAGTTTCAGAGAAATCATAAAAACAACAAAAAGATATCTCAAAATGAGTCCATATTACAAGAAATAGTCATCGCACCTCGAAATTACAATTTACAAAATGGCTGATGAATTTTTAAAACATATTTCATAGTCTTTAATCAGTTAGCCATCATGACTGTTTCTTTATCTGAAAATTTACAACACACTTCACATCAGAATTTTTAGTAACTTGCATCTTTAAAGGTAGAATATTATCCTTCATAATCTTCGCCAACAGCGCCTAATATACATTTATAATAATATTTCGGTAACGTATAGAATACGCTTCATATTACTTTCGTCAGTCATAAGTTTCTGACTACTTAACAAACGCAAAAATACGTATTAGATATATATATATATATATAATTTGACTGCGCTATCATATTCATTACTAGAAAGTCTGATTCAGCGTGCTGCCTTAAAACGTGATTAATTCCTTTTTATGCATTGAATCAGCAACAACTCGAACGCCTGTAGTTAACAACAGATTCTTTAACATCACAAACATTCATTCATTTCTGCAAGCGTGTCTCGTGGTGTATATTCGTATGAATACTTTGAATCTATTTAAAACAAATTTACTTCTACAACCGTCATCAGGAAAGAACTGGCGCATGTGACAGAAATCCTGCTTCACACAGTAGCCTGTTATTGAAATGGCATCATTAGGCCAATAGTCTTGAATGATGAATTTGAGCCACTACACACCGATTTTTTTGTTTTGTTCACGTTGTACGGAGAAGTAATATAATAACTTCAGTTGATTGTGGAGACAAAGTGTCACGAAAGGTTGACTTGTGATGATGGGAATGCGACATCTGGACACACGCAAGGGAGGGCCAAATATCTGTGGAAGGTCTATAGCTGCTTGTTTGTCACAGTTTGGGTTGTCACAAAGAGAATAAAAATACAAGACATAACTTGTAGGTCTAAAGACGAGAGTATATATTGTTTAGATTTCCAATTTCCGACTTCAAGCGAACAAGCAAGCATGATGTAGCCTAAAATACTATCACGTGAAACAAATGATACGTTTCCAGAGAGCCTGTTATTTAATATTAATCATGTTCTTCAAATATTTTATTGTTTGTCTAGTTTACATAGTTTTGTACATGCTTTGCAATACAGATGTGATCACATCAGTTAAGTAAGGAGAGATATCTTACACAATTAATACATTTTTTTTTACTTCCATGTGATAAGATTGATTTATAACATACTAACTACACCGACACATATTGCTGTATGTACGCTTTGTCTTCTACGACACGTAAGATTTTTACATCCATAGTTTTTCGGAAGCAGCAGATATCACAAAGTGTATGCATACAGTTTATATAAAATTAGATGTTTAATATTATAAAACACTAGCATAGAGGCTCAGAAATATTTGTTATAAAAATATATTAGAATAATGTTTCCCCAAAGTAAAATCTCGGAACCATCGTTTGTCTTTGACATCTAGTTATATCAGTTTAACCAGCCAACACAATATTATTTTAAAGAGTTTTCTTTTGAGCAGTAAACGAGATAACTTATTGTACTTCGATTTACTTTTCTTTAAATAGAAGTAGTAAAAATAACGTTTAGAAATAAATAATTCACTTCAAATTCTTAGTTTCAGTTTGAATAAATCAATAGGGTTATCTACTTTGAAACTAATCTATATTACATATTCTAAAAATATTATGTATAACAAAAATAAAAGTATATATTTATTCATTAGGTAAAAATTTGATAAGTTAAACAACAAAACTCGGACGAAACTGACTTCCCTGTACGCCTTACCCAGGTTCTGCTTTATTGTAAATAGAATAGGAAATACTGAAAACCTTATTTATTAATAACGGATAAACATAGTATTTTATTAAGTTAACCTGCCATTATCAAGTACACCATCTACAGTCGGTGAGTTTGCGTTACATGTAACACGGATTTGATTGGTTGAGCTTAACAATGTTTAGTCCGTTATTCTTGGATGAGAATGACGAGCAAATAAACAAAATATCTAGAAAAACAAATATAACAGCTTTTATCCTGTCGAACAGGAATCAGTAGTGTGGCGCACTAATGTGTATAGTAATTGTAACATACTAATTAGGTCAGGAACATAATGTATAGTTGTGTGTTTCGCTGACGGCATGGGTTTAGTTAGTAAATATGTTTGAGGTAAATTAAAGGCCAATGTTAGTTAGAAACAACAGTAGGTTCAAGAATGTTAATATTCTTATAATCATTAAGAAAATCTATAACAAGTCAAGTTAGGTTTACTTCCGTTAGAGTAAAATAGTGTGAATATTATAATGTTATTTTAAATACATAATATATCTATGTATGCAACGACTGAACAATTAGAACCTACGGTTGTTTATGGTACACACTTACTTAAGATTAAGAAAAAAAAACAATTGATATTTTGACATTTTCCTTCTGTTTTTAATTTAACAAATCATATTCAGTTCTGAATATACTTTAAGGATATGTTCATAAACTATGTTTCTTACATTTTTAATTGTGATGTAGTGCTTTATTTCGGGCATGCTGTCAACTTGCACATAAAAGCAGCAATTATAAGTTTATGTTCTATTACTTTCTATATATCTACCAGGATTTGTTGGCTTCCCCGATAACAAGAAGTCCTCCAACCGTGTTAATCAATTTTTGGTCAGTTGACAGAGCTTTGCGTCAGACGTCCCTTCTCCCTTATCCTGAGACACTCACATTTAAACCCTTTGTGCCCTCAGAGCACGTTTCAAGCAATATAGCCAGCGTCGGGCAGGGGATTAAATAAATTTGTTCAGTTGTCAACCCAAAAATTGGCCCGGACTACATGTGAATTGATTATTCTTGTGAGCTGCAAGCTGCTGTCCACCCAAAAGGGCCTTCCATCTGCAACTGTGATTGCGAGTTTACTTTCTGCCAATTCTTCCTTCCAATTCCTCTGGCAACAAAGGGGTAAGCTTGTCGAAATGACAGAGACTAGCATTGTAGTGTAAAGTACGTTTCTAAAAATAGAAACACGGTCGGCAAGCGTAGATAACGAAATTTCCTCGTGAATATACGTAAGCACACTTTCAAAACCCCATTGTTTAGCTTCCTATAGATTGTTGTGTGCTAACCTGTCGCAACTGTGTGCTGTTTAATAGTTCTGTATTGTTGTCTGTAAGAATGCTTATTTTAATAAAAGAGCGGGATAGAGACATCAAACTTCGCATCCATTATTCAGTTTCTAAAATGTTTAGCATCTTCCAATGGAATTTGCACTTTAATACTTGGCTAGAATACATTTTAAGCACATTCACGTCTTTAACACTTTGCAGTTAAGATAATGTTAGCTAAAACTGAAAGGGCTTCACTTAAGACTTCATCATTCGTTGTTTGCATACAACGATTTATTTTGTTGCCACATTCAATTCATCAATAATGATAATAAATTAGATATATAAAGTTCATTTTAAAGACCTAAATATATGAAGTAGTTTATTCTAAAAACTTAGTTATACGAAGTGAGTTGACTGTAAAGAATTGAATATATGAAGTAAGTCAATTTTAAAGACCTATATATATGATGTAAGTTGATTTTAAAGATCTATATATATGATGTAAGTTGATTTTAAAGACCTAGATATATGATGTAAGTTGATTTTAAAGACCTATATATATGATGTAAGTTGATTTTACAGAGCTAAATATCTGCTGAAGTGAGTTAATTGTAAAGACCTAGATATATGATGTAAGTTGATTTTAAAAACCTATATATATGATGTAAGTTGATTTTAAAGACCTATATATATGATGTAAGTTGATTTTACAGAGCTAAATATCTGCTGAAGTGAGTTAATTGTAAAGACCTAGATATATGATGTAAGTTGATTTTAAAGACCTATATATATGATGTAAGTTGATTTTACAGAGCTAAATATCTGCTGAAGTGAGTTAATTGTAAAGACCTAGATATATGATGTAAGTTGATTTTAAAGACATATATATATGATGTAAGTTGATTTTACAGAGATAAATATCTGCTGAAGTGAGTTAATTGTAAAGACCTAGATATATGAAATGAGTTAATTTAGAAAACGTCCCTAGATGGATCAGTGGTAAGTTTACGGACTTACAAAACTAAAACCCGGGGTTCGACTCCCCGCGGGGGGACAGATATAGAATACAGACCATTATTTAGCTTTGCACTAAGAAAATAACAATAATTTGAAAACAAAACATCTCGCGTGTCTACAATCGAAACTTATATTCATCAAAAGTCATACCAAACTCGCTTTATCTTTTCAGAATTTAAGCTTCAGAATTCTTAGTGAAATCTCTCATTGCATTTCAAAACGCCTATTATAAGTTCTACACTACGTTCAGACACCGAATAGGTAACCAGTAAATTTATCAGCTCACACCTAGATACATGGCTTCAAAATTTAACCCTAAATTAAAAAAAAAACGTTCTTTTTTTTAACCATAGTTAAAATCTGAGTTGGTTGATTAAATAATACGTGGATTATGGTTCTGAAATTCGAAGTTTATATATACACTAACATCACAGTTTTTCATAAATGAGGAAGATAGAAAACATTGCAAAAACGATAACCATGTTGGAGTGCAAAAAGTGTGATCGTCACTACCTACGCATGTGACATTTGTGTCTCAAAAAACGTAATTTACGGCAAATAAAAAAGGAAACAATAATTATAGCCAGAACTTTAGATACAGTGTAGTCACAACATTTTTGTTTCTTTGTTGAGGAACTTAACGACTTCTCCGTTTCGCCATCTGTTCGTCAACAGTTGCAATTAGAACATCAGAAAACTTAGTAATTACTCTATAACAACAAAAAACACTTCCATGCATTAAGTCGTTTAGCTCATCTTATAACAAGTATAGTTTTAATACATATAATGTTTGATCATTTTTTCGTATAAAAATATGGACATGTGTTTATTAAAATGAATAATGTTGAATAGTTTTTACTTAGATAATGACATTGTAATAGGTTGTATCAAAATATAGACCAATCATACATACAGTTTACAATACAGATATGACATAATTTGATAATATGAATTTTCAATATTTCGATGATTAACAATAACAAAAAAAAAATTAACACGTAAAATCTCTCTAAATTCTTCTTCGGTAATTCAAAATAATTTTAAAGTTTTCTTTTATATTTATTTTAATAATGAGAGCAAATATTACAAAATGAAGCAAGAGATTCAAAAATCTGTAGTGAGTCATGAAAGTTTAATGATTTCATATAATGATTTATCTTTCTCCCTCTAAAAAATGAAAACGATATTTAATGATGAATAGTTGAATATAAGAAACTATATATGAGTAAATAATCAATCTTGGCTATCAACTTTTTTATTTCGTATTAATTTCAGGTACTGAATTTCTTAGCACAGTAGCTTCCATTTCAAATGTCAAACTTCTCGACCGTTAATTAAAAACACCTTGGCGCAACTGTAAATATTTCCCACAATTTAATTATTTGATCAACAAACGTGTTAACTATTCATAAGGAACAGGCAATCTCTAATCTTGAATACTAGGTTTTAATTTCTCTCAGATTTATGTTGCTAAAGGTAAGAATAACTGTGCTTGAAAAATAATACCCGTGTTTTGTTTAACTCATTTCAAAAATTTATATTATATATAATCATAATTTTTTAAATTTCTCTCGCCTTAACGTTATCACGAATATTTATATAAATAGGAAAATACAGCCTACACGTATGTTTCTATTCATCCTAATATATCTAAACGCTCCTTTATTATTATTTTAGTGATGATTAAGATGACAGCTCTGTGTTGCTGTTGAACTTTAAACACGAAACGTCACCTGGAATGGAATATTTAATTACTTTCTATCCACGCATCAACACAATGTTTTGCAAGTGCATATGAGCAGGTAAATTATATCATAGAGTTCTTTATATAGTACAACTGTGTATATACGCCTAGGTAACAAAAAGTCTATTGGACACTAGTACACTCTATGAAAGCAGTGCCTAGAGCCTAAAGTTCAGCTTTACAAAATCGATTGCGTTATTGGCAATTAAAAAGCTTGCTACAAATACGGAATACGTTGGTGAATAAAAAGCCTCACGCTATCTGCCTTGCTGGCGCCACCTATGTTTACACAACTAGGTATATTATTAGCTTAGTTGTTTATGGAAATATTAATATGTCAGTTGCCCTGAAGAGGGTTTTGTTGATTGCGTTATTTATTATATTAGCAATAAATCAATTTGCTTTTTTTGTGCAGTTAAAGAAATGAAAACATGTTAAACGAACTATTTGTATTCTGCTTTTACTTTATTTACATAATAACTTCTTTTTTCTCGAATAAGACGGATGTCTTTCATAACTTGCTGAGTAATTTGTTTCATTAAAAACAAACCACCCAAAGCGAATCAATTTTTTTTAATCCTTTATATGTGTTGTTTAGTATTCCATAATGTTTTTGGTACAACAGTGATGATCTCAAACGTTTTAGTATCACATTTCCAAAACCTTAAAACGATTGTATTACATACGTAATTGTAAATTATCGTAAACTATTTGCAGACTACCAGAGAAGATAATTTTCTTGATAATCTTTGTAGCAATTATAGTTGGAACTTATTCTGTTTAGTGCTGACGTTAATTATAGTTGGATAATAACCTGTTTATTTAGTGTTGACGTCAATTATAGTTGGATAATAACCTGATTATTAAGTGGTGACGTAAATAATAGTTGGATAATAACCTGTTTATTTAGAGTTGTCGTGAATTATAGTTGGATAATAACCTGTTTATTTAGTGTTGACGTCAATTATAGTTGGATATAACCTGTTTATTTAGTGTTGACGTCAATTATAGTTGGATAATAACGTGTTTATTTGGTGTTGGTGTCAATTATAGTTGGATAATAACCTGCTTATTTAGTGTTGAGGTCAATAATAGTTGGATAATAACCTGTTTATTTAGTATTGAGGTCAATTATAGTTGGATAATAACTTGTTTATTTAGTGTTGAGGTCAATAATAGTTGGATAATAACCTGTTTATTTAGTGTTGAGGTCAATTATAGTTGGATAATAACTTGTTTATTTAGTGTTGACGTCAATTATAGTTGGATAATAACCTGATTATTAAGTGGTGACGTAAATAATAGTTGGATAATAACCTGTTTATTTAGAGTAGTCGTGAATTATAGTTGGATAATAACTTGTTTATTTAGTGTTGAGGTCAATTATAGTTGGATAATAATCTGTTTATTTAAAATTGTCGTCAATGTCTTGATTGATATTATAAACATTTGCCCTTCTTACATGCTCTATAACATCAATTCTAATCCAAGAGGAATCATCATGTTATTAGAAATACATAAAATACCCACATCTTTCTCAGGCTTGTAGATGTATTCTTGTCACGTGGTTTAATATGATTTAAGCTTAATTCTCCCTCCGTAAAACACTGCAGCTATACTTGCTATTGATTTCTTTGATAGTTAGGCTGATGTCATACTGACAAAGTTTGCGTTCAGCAGCGTGTATCTTGTTTTTACGTGTTCACTTACCATTTTGAACATGCGCAAAACAGTGTTGTCACCCGATGAATGTAAGATTATCGTGAAGATACATTTTCATGCCAAACTTCAAATTTTATTCTATTAATACATGTGACAGTATGTCATTTCAAATCCGGATAAATTATTAATGAACACCCTGTATTTGCGATCTAAAACGGCGAGTCACTAACACATTTTCAGTTAGTGTAGCTACCAATCTTTTATTTCCGACACATACCTGGTGTTTTTTTAACTTTTTATTTTTCTGTGATGAAATATTAAAAAGCTTCCACTTAAATTTCAAGTGACAACAAGTAAATAAAACAATAACAACATTCTTTCATGACGTCACTAACACGTGAATGATTACAATAAATAGCTGTCTAGATAAATATTCCTCATGGAAATGTAAGAGTGACTTCATTATAATTTTAGCAAAACGTAATTTAACTAGCATGTTTGGAATCAATTATGAAACCTCAAGTGGCTTGAAACTTACAAACTTTGAATGTCTGAATTTTCTTTTTTTATTCAACATAACTTATGTTAGAACATTTAGCATAAACACTTTATATTCTTTATTCCCAGAACTGTTAAAATACTGAAAACAAAAAATGTTTGCAATTGAAAACATTTTATCGAGAAAGTAAGATTTTTTCTTATTTTAAGTATTACTATACTTAATAATCATTGTTATGTACATAACGTAAAACTTGCTAAGAAACTATCAAACATAGCAACAGCAATTATCACTTTTCCTACTTCTAATATTAGGTTTCATTCTTACTATTCTTCTGTAATATAATGCTGAACATTGAAGGTTTCATTCTTCTGTAATATGATACTGAACAGTGAAGGTTTCATTCTTACTATTCTTCTGTAATATAATACTGAACAGTGAAGGTTTCATTCTTACTATTCTTCTAGTAATATAATGCTGAACAGTGAAGGTTTCATTCTTACTATTCTTCTGTAATATAATGCTGAACAGTGAAGGTTTCATTCTTACTATTCTTCTGTAATATAATGCT